>NW_027481161.1:600000-792710 GCF_050403485.1 Sporobolomyces salmoneus | reverse complement strand
CCCTCAAAAGGTTGTATGTAGGAACCAGGAGGAACTGTTCGCGATCTCGGATGCGGGTGTTGTCGACAAGGTCCAAAGCTTGACGTATGGAAACCCTCTCGGATGCCCAACTTTTCCGGGCTCGATGAACCGTTTCGCCAACCTGACTCGATTGAGAGCTGTTCGCGGAGACCTTGACTTGGGGATCCTCGGACGACTTCAACGTAGGTCCTTTCCTGGTTTTGGAGCCAAAGAAGCCAATGAATTGAAGTTGATGCCCTCGGCCTGCTTGCAGATCTCGCGAGACTCGCATTCGAGGACTGTGAGCTGAGCGGGTGGACCCACCTCGTTCTTCCTCAACTTGTCGAGCTCTCATTGGACATGGTCGACATCGACACTTCCGATGGTTCCTCGGAAGGATCCTCCAGCTTCCTTTCGACATCGCATCTCCCGTCCCTGCGAATCTTGGCGATTCGCCAGATGCAGATAGGTGCCCGTCAATACGTCCCAATCGAACATTCTCTCGCTCTTCAGCTCGATTGCATCGTCGCGGACCAAGTTTATCCCGTCAGCCGTCAAGTCGCAAACGTTGATCGTCCGATCCTCGACGACTCTCTCGCTTATCCCGTTCCTTTCCTTCTCGATCTTGGTTTTCATGAATCGACCAGTTGGTGGGGCACGCCTTCTTCATCTCTTGACCCGACCCTCTCGTACGCTCACGTCCAAATTCGTGTCGATGTCGAAGGCGGAAGGACGACTCCTCGTCGCTCTCACGTCAAAATGGCTCTAGAGCTCGTCGAAGATCTCCTCGCCCACTCTACCGCGTTGAAGGAGCTCTACCTTGACTTTGACGGTCGGCCAGGGAGGATAGGCTACGACCTCCACGGAAAATCGGAAGAGGCAGAGGAGATCAGGAAAATAGAGGATCAGGCCGGCAAGAAGAATGTAGAGATTATCTGGGAGAGTCGCCAAGACGATTGGTGCAGGAGTTTAGGCTCGAAGGAGTTCTGGAGAAGGTGCAAGAAGAAGCGAGAGCAGAAGGAGGGAGTAGAGGCTAGGTGAAGAAGAAATTCCATAGTTTTCGCACAATTCCCCATTTCTACCTCTCTTCATGTATTTCATCCAATGTCACCCTCCGTACTTTATTACCTCACGCTTTGCTTGCCGCTGCATACGTAGCCTCATTAGTGATTAAAGCGAGATGTCATTCCGTGCCGAATGAATTAATGATCTTTTGCGAAACGGACGACTTCAGCTCATTCTCTCAGACTTCGCTTCCCGACTCGATCCAGCTACTCAGCACTCGTCGACAAGCATCAGCTCGAGCAAGCTAGGACAAGCTCGCCGCCGCTCATTCCAAGCAGTTTCAATCTCGGTCAACTAATCTTCTCTTCACTGCCTATCAAGCACTCGAGAACCGACGACAAGCCCCCAACAGCTCAAGAGCTCGACTATCGACCACCTCCTCCCACTGCAACGCCGGCTTTCTCGTTCTTCCTACTTTCCCTGCTCTCTCGTTCAACAATCACCAAAATGAGTTACGCCTCCCCTCCCGCGTCGCGAGGTTACATCGAATCGATCCTCGATACCGACTTGTACAAACTCACGATGCAACGTGCCGTGCTTGAAACGTTTCCCGAGGTGGAAGTGAAGTATCGATTCACGAATCGCGGACAACAAAGCTTTACGAAGAAGGTGCATGAGGCTGTACTGAAGGCTGTAGAGAGTGAGTACCGTCCTCTATCATCCACGCAGCGCTAGAATCAAAGGCGGAACCGAGCAAGCTCGAAAACTAACCATTTTCGTTTTCTTCGCCTCTTTCGTTCTCGTACAGATCTCTCAACCCTCAGTCTAACTCGAGCAGAACGTGGATGGTTAGAGAAACGGTGCCCCTATTTCCCCTCTTCTTACCTCGACTACCTAGAAAAGTTCAGGTTCAATCCGAAAGAACAAGTCGAAATCAAATGGGTGCCTACTGCCACGGATGGCGGCGAAGAGGTCGGTAACTTTGAGATTGAGATTACTGGACTATGGTGTGAGACTGTGAGTGGGTCCGGGACTATCAGAGTTGCTTGAGACAGGAAAACTGATGGTACCGCTCTTTCCGTGCTCAATTGAAGATTCTCTGCGAGGTGACCTTTTCTCCCATGAACTGAGTCAACGAAGCTCGTCGCTGACAACGCTATCCAACCCGTGTAGGTTCCGCTAATGTCGATCATTTCCGAAGCCTACTTCACCGAACAAGATCAAAATTGGGATTATGTTGGTCAATTCGGTGCGCCTTTCTCTCTCAACAGTCAGTCAGATGATAGACTCATCGACTCAGCTCTTGAGCGCGATTGACCACAGAGAATGCCCGTGTGAAAGGGAAAAAACTCTTTACTTCCGGTTGTATCGTTTCCGAATTCGGTTCTCGTCGTCGACGCACCCAACTCGCACACGATATCATCATTCGAGGTCTCATCTCCGCCGACAAAGAGTTTGGAAGTGGAGCAGGAACAGTAGGAGGAGGGAAATTGGCGGGAACTTCAAACGTACATTTCGCTCAGAAATACGATTTGAACCCGGTTGGAACGATCGCACATGAATGGATCATGGGAATCGTACGTCTCTTCAATTCGATACCAGTCTCGACGTGGCACTGTCATCGACTGACTCGTTTGTTGACACGTACAGGCTGCGTTCGAAGGATACGATCATTGCAACGGACGAGCTATGGACGCTTGGGAAAGGGTAAATCACCATCACCCCGGCTGTCATCTCGCCCTGGGTTCCGCGCTGATCCTTGAATGTCGTAGATCTACCCCGACGGATCGCTAAGCATCGCTCTCACCGATACTTTCACCACCAAACCTTTCTTCGAAGGTGCGTCCTATGTCTTCAGCTTCTACTCCTACACGAGAAACTGTATGAATAGAGCTTTCGATTCGGCACCACAGATTTCGTCGGCGACCCTGAACGAGCGAAGAGATGGAAAGGACTTCGACAAGATTCGGGAGACCCTTTACAGTTCTTACAGGCGGCGAAAGAAGTTTTTGTCAAAATTGGAGCGGATCCGAAGAAGAGTGCGTTCTCGTTATTTATCTCACGAACGAGGGAGCATCAGTTGACTCGTTCTTATATATTCTTCTCGCCCTCTCTCTCTCTCTCCCGATATCCTCTCACTTCGGAGTGATATCAAATAGAGGTTATCGTATTCTCTGACGCACTAGATGTCGAGAAATGCAAAGAACTCAATAAAGCCTCAGACGAAGCTGGAGTTGGTTGTTCATTCGGAGTCGGAACTCATTTCACAAACGGTGAGCATCTTTCCTTTCTTTCATTCCCTTAATCAGTTCTGCCTCTGACGGTTGGTACTCCGATAGACTTCAAACGCGTCGAGGGAGGACCTGTGAAACAAGATACACCAGGAGAAGGAGCAGTTCGAAGTGAAGGAGAAGCGTCGAAAGCTGTAAGCACGGTCTTGGCCAGATTTCCTCACCGGCGAGGTTGTACTAATCGGGCAAGATGGTGTCGACAGCTCAACATGGTGATCAAGTTGTACAAGATCGATAACGAGTACTGCGTCAAGATTTCGGATGAATTGACAAAAGTACCTTGCGACGTTCTCCCTGTTCCGACGACTAGCTCACCTGACTAACGCTCTTTGTGTTCGCACAGAATACCGGTAACCCTGAAGCAGTGAAGAAGATCAAAGAGCAATTCGGGCTAGAAACCTCTTCCTCCTAATCCCTTGCAAAAAAGAACCGATACCCCTAGAGCTTAAAAATCACTTTGCAATACACCATCTCCCTCACGAAAACAAAATAAATCACAGCACAAAATAAGGTATCAAGATAAAGAAGAGAAGAGAGGAGAAATCTCCTCTTAGAGTTTGTGACGAATGGTTTTCGCGGCAAGTTTCGCGAACACGGCTTGAGGTTTCCCCGTTGCGAATCGTTCGGCTCCTTCGAACACTTCTCGAATGTTTGCGAGGTCGGAATTGGAGTATGTGGCTTTAATGAGTTGTTTCGAAATCAAAACCTGGAGGCGAGAAAGAGATCAGCTGGCGAGGCGAGAAGAGTGTGGAGAGGAAAAGCTTACTGCTTCGAGATCTTTGCCGGCGAATTGTTCCTCGAGGTATTTGATGACAGTCTCACCAAACTTCCCGTCCGTTTGATTCGGGAAAACTTTGTTGACGAATCCGCATTGCTCCAACTCTCGCGACGACAACTTCTTTCCCATCAATAGAGCCCTGTTCAGGACCCAGTAGATCAATTCAAGTCTACAGCTGCAACTGATCAGTGAGAGAGCCGAACTCATTCGCTTTTGCAAGCCCCATTCGTCGAGGAAACGTTTCAGATGCTCCTCCTTCGCACACGAGTGAAATCGCGCTGAAAGGGGTCAACAAGTACGCGCTCTCGACGCAGTAGATCAAGTCAACATGCTGGAGATCGTAACCATCCATTCGGAGTCAGCTGAGCTCACGGCGGAGGAAGAAAGGGGAAGAAGAACAAGCTCACACCGAGAAGTCCAGCGGAAAGACCGATCGCTGGCCCATTCAACGCAGCGACGAGGACCTTCGAGTGTTGATAGAACGCACGACCGAGGTCCATGTTGCCTTCCGTTAGACGCTTGAGGGAATTGATCTGAACGGAGAAGAAAACGGAAGTTTAGCTCAAATCCCTTCTCTCGCGGAAGAGGTAGAGAGGAGGAGGCTTACTCGGGCTTCAGGATCATCGAAAGAAGCTCTAGCGGCTTTAACATCTGCTCCAGCCTAAAGTCCCCAGAATCGAGTGAGCCAAACGGAAAACTCAGAAAAGCAAAATCGAACGGGAGACGACTTACCGAAAAGAAATCTCCATTCCCAGTCAATACCGTAATCTTCACTTCCTCCATCTTATCGACTTGTTGCAACAGAGCTGACAACCTCTTGTCTACAGTCGAGGGAAAGCGGGATTGTTCAGTGAAGATTCAACAAGTCGACGGACGGGGGAAGCTCTCGGACTCGAGGGAGAGGAAGGAGAACTGACAGAGGATAGTATCCATCGCATTCTTCTTCGCTGGTGTGTTCTATCGGAGCGAGGAGGAGTGAGCTGAGGAGACGGGAGAGAGAGGAAGAGGGGAGAAACGTACAAAAGTGATGACAGCGAAGGGAGCTCTGATTTCGAGTAGCATGGTATCCGTAGAGGCAGTCATCGTGTATCTTGTAAGGTAAGCGAGAGAGTGAGAGGTAGAGAGAGAAAGGTGGAGAGAGACAAGAAACTTTCGTTCGGCTCCGCTCTTCGCTCTCAACCGGAAGACACGTCAACCAAGTTCATTTGATAGTAGTAGAGACAAGTGGTGGGTTGCAAGCAATTCAGTTTATAGGGTATATATAAGAGATATCTAAAGAAAAACAAACTATCTACACGCTCGAGAGGCTCAAGTTGAAATGATTCCAATCAATCGAAAACTAGTTTTCCGATTCGGATGACTAGATTCCTTCTCGCCCAAGACCTCAAACGTGATTCGATGCAGACCTGCTGCGATACCCGTAAAGATCTCGGTTGGAACTCCGATTGACCATCCGAGGTCCCAGTATCCCGTTAGAGTGACGGCTTTCGAACGATCTTCGTCCAAATCTAACGACGAAAGGTGATTTCCATCAGCAATAGAGAGAGGAACGAGGAGAGGGAGAGAGTGGACATACAGACGGAAACGTCCCCGAGATCGTAGAATCGAGAACGGAGCCAGTCGGCGAGAATAGTTCCGCCTTTCCCAACTTCGATTTCGAAAGTTACGCTTGAACCGGGTTTAGAAGCGACGAGGTACTGTTTATCTCGTGCCCAGCCGAATTTCTCCCATCTACTGACAACTTTATAAGCTCGAGAGTCATCAAGAGAGAGGGAGAGACTGAGCTTCTCACCCGTTATTCCGAATCGGTTCGACAGTCTCCTTCGAGTTCCCAACTTGAAGACATCTCGGTTCCGGTAGTTCCCACTCCTCCTCAAGACCCTCTTTCGCAGGATAAGGAGTGAACAGACTTCTCCTCGGTAACGAAACCGGAACTTCTTCTGATCTCCTCCCGATATCCACCTCGGGTTCGACTTCCCTCCTCGCGACATTTGATCCTTGTGAACGTAGTCGAGTATTCGCAGTTGAGAGGATTTCAGATTGTGTTGAACAGAGTTGTCGTTCGAGGTAAGCGATCAAAACGTCGGCCATTAATTCGTGTCCTCTTTCGTTCGGATGATGTTGATCAGGTAAGAACAAATCCTTCATCTTCAGATCCCCCTTCGTTGCTCCTCCTCCTCCAGTGAAGAGTGATTGTTTAACCGAAAGAACCGGAACGTCGTAGAATTGAGCTGGAGGTAAATGTAAATATTCCGCATTCTTCTCAAACCCCGTAGTCGTAGCCAACAACAAACTAGCCGCTTCCAATACGATCACGGCAGGTTTCGAAGGTAGTGCTTTGAGTTGTCGAAGATGTTTTTCGAAATCTCTGATCGCGATTTCGTCGTGAGGATAAACGTCGTTGACTCCATATTCGAGAATGATTAAATCGGGTCCTTGCGAGCCTAATTCGAAGTTCTTCCCACGAAGAGCCATCTCGGAAGAGTAACAATAGGCGAAGAAGGACGATCCAGTGGCGGATTTCGAACCGTTGATGAGTCGAGTCGAAGGTCGTTGTCGAGAAGTCGAGGAGGACGGTTTCTTCTTCGTCTTCTTTCGAGATTTCTTCTTCTTCTTCGAAGAGTCACGCTTTCCCTTCCCTACCGCTCGTTTCAGGTTCCGTCTCCCTTCGACCTCGACGATCCCCTCGGACGATCGTTTCACTTTCCTTCGATTTTCTCTGTGTTGATCGAGTCGAGTAGGACCTCCTATAGGTTCTTTCGTGACGAGTCCCGAAGGCACCTCGGGTACCAACTCCCGATCCCCTTCCATCGGTAAAGTTTGTTGAAACCATCTCAAGACTCGAGCGTGCCAACAAGTCGTTTTTTGATCGACTCCTCGACAATTCGATACTGCCCGTTTCATACCCCACATCAGGTACATTCCGGCTGAAACTGGATGAAAGGATGAAGGAGACGAACCTGATCCACCGAGAATGAGAATACGAAATGATTCCTCATCTTGAAATTTCCCTAAATTCTCGCCTCCTTCCTCTCGTTCCCGCTTGACTCCATACAAACTACTCTTAACCGCTCGCTTCAACACTCTTCTAACATCCCTCCCCGTTCCTTCAAACATGACTCCCCTTTCGAGCACGTCGGACGAGAGTGAAGGAGTCGAGATAGTTTTGACGCCTTGATCGGAGATTGTCGATTGGGGTTGATACTTCGTGCAGACTGGAGGGGAGAGCGAATCTTCGAGTAGAGAAGATGTAGTTGAACAAGGATCGCAAGAATAAGGGAGGAACGGGATCGCAGTCGGTTGAGAAGAAGGGGGATTCGTCGAAGGTAAAACTCGTTTCCATTCCTCCCCCACCTCCTTTGTCTCCTCCTCCTCCTCTTCTCCCTCTTCCTCCTCTTCCTCTTCTATTGTTGTTGTTGTATGTTCCTGGTGGTGGTGTTGTGAGAGCGCTTGTTCAGGTTCGTCCGGGTAATGATGATCGAAATCGAAATTTGGATGAATCAAACCTTCTACGAACGAATGATTCTTCCTCCCATTTGTCGGGTTCGTTCTCGAAGTCTCAGAGGGAGTACTGGACCAGTAGAGGAATAGGCAGATGATTGAACAGGTCGAAATGAGGACGATTAGACCAATTCGGTTCCTCCTCAATCTCCTCAGCCTACTCCCTCCTTACGCGTCAGCCCGTGCCAAAGTGCAGAGCGAGGAGTGTAGACTTACAGTGAATTCGTAGTAGTAGCTACTCCAGGTGAACCTCCACGTCGAGGGGAACGAGGTGAGAGCGGTGAACCAGGTGGAGTTGGATGATGAGAAGAGTGATGATCTAGGTAGGTGGAAGAAGGGGAAGTCCCTCGAGGTCGATGGGAACGTCGTTCTTTACTGTTTGATCGCAGAGCCATTCATAGTAGAGGGGAGCCGAAGAGTAGAGAGAAAAGGAGGTGCGTTCGTTCTTCGTTCGCGTTCGCCAAGAGTTCGCAAAAAATCTCAAGTCTGACTCTCTTCGCAATGAGGTTTCTCAGGTGACTTTTGACAAGCTGCTTCTAATGTTGGCAAATTGCGAGGACAACAACAACAATTCAATCCATGTCAAAGAAATTTAATATACAGACCGGGTCACTCGGATTTTCATTCTCGATTACTCGCAATCTTCTCCCTCAATTTGTTCACAGTCCCTTCATGTTCCTCCCTCATTCTCCCCGTCCACAGTCCCCCAATCCCCTCAACCGCCTCCACCAACCTCTCCTCATCCCACTCGATCGTCGTTTCTTCTCGAGTCGACGAATACAATCCGAGCAAGTTCCAGAGTACCGAAGTTTGTTTAATCGAATTCGTTTGAGACATTCGGGTAGCTATTTCGGGGAGTGACAATTTGGAGGATTGGAACAGAGTGTAGGATTCGAGTTTACGAGGAGGGAGGGAATCGAGGATAGATTTTGGGGAATCTGTGATTGAGGTCGAGGAGGGAAAAACGACGGGTCGGGGGTATGAGCGTGTAGGAGCGGCGGAAGAGGGAGAGAGAGGAGTTAAGCGGGGTGTAGTGAACTCGTAGAGATCGAGAGGTGATCCAGTGGAAGATTCAATGAGGGATTGTAGAGCTCGGAGAACTTGTAACGAAGAGTAGACATCGTTTGCACCATCTGTCGACACCAATTGATCTCAACACTGGTCCTCATTGACGCAGAGCTTAGAACGAGTGAAAAGGAACTGACAAATCTTCTGTTCCTCCGTCAAATCACCACTCCAAACCCCACATCTCACTTTCCTCTCCTTCGGTAAATACGTATCCAAGTACATCCCAACGAGATCTTGTAGACCGATCAAGGGACCCGTTCGACCGATGTGACGTGAAGGATCGTAACGTTTCGTGAGGTCGTTGAGCTCGAGAAGTCCTCGGGGTTGATGGTTGAAATCTCGAGTGAGTTTTCGAGCGTCACCTACAGAGCGTTTGGAGGAGTCAGCTATAGCGAGAGAGGAAGAGGATTGAGCGAGCGACGAACCGGCGATTTGAACTCCAAGTTTAATCTTCTTGGGATCCTCAATGAACTCTTTCAACGATCTCGGGAAACCTACCGTACGTTGATCATCTTGACACATCAGTCATCCCACGTTCACATGAGTAGACAGGTAAACCAAGAGATCGACGTACTTTTCATCTTCGCTACTTGAACGAGCAAGATCGTTTCCTGATCGCAAATCTGTACCAATGCAGTTCTCCCTTGTCCTCTACTCTTGACTTCATAAGCGTTCCACTCTAGATCGAACCCTGTTGGTCTGTGAATCACCTTTCCTATTATCAGCTAATCCGCTTTCGAAAACACGAGCTGCTGAAACGGAACGAGAAACTCACCCAGAAAGTGTCTTCAAAGTCTCCTCGACGACCCTCTCATCCGTTGTAAATACTACCCTAGGTCCCTTCCTCTTCTTCCCATTGACGGAGGAAGTGGACCAAGTAGTGTAATCGAATTGAATCGGCCATTTTTGTTGCAACTGGTATTGTTTCAAAGCGGATTTGTAGCGATCTTCAGAGTTACGACCTTTGAAGGACTCGCGTTGAGGTTCGCGGGGTCGAGAATGGGATAGAGAGGTGGAAGTGGAGGGTTTGGTGGGTTGCGGTTTCCGAAGAGGTTGGGACGTCGTTCGATTCAAATGCGAGGTCGATACTGAAAGAGGAGCAGAAGAAGGTTGTTGTTGTTGCATAGAAGCAGGTCGGACGAAGTAACCAGGTCTCGGAGCGGTTGCTGATGACGATGAAGCTGGAGGGGGTTTGTTCTCTTTCTCTTCACGTTCTCGTGCTTTCCCTTTTCCTTTCAGATCCTCCTTCCTCCCTGTCCCTGTCGCCATCGTCTTTGTCGTCTTTGAGCTCTTCTGCGTAAACTCGATGATTTCCACGGAATCTTCTCCTCCGTCTTCCTCGGCGGAGAGCTCGATCGATTCGACGACGGAATCCCAATCTGCTCTCGAGTTCTTCAATTCCTTCAAGTTCCCGTTCTTAGGTTGTGATGTCGATGTTGAATGAAATCGGATCTGAGGGTAGATCGAGGTTGATGTCGACGCTGAGAGGCGAGGTGGAGAAGAAGAAGAAAGAACGATAGTCGACGGAGACGACGGTTTCCGATTTTTACTCGAGGAAGCGAAATGCGGTATTGGGGACCAATGATGAGGAGAAGCTGCTGGAGGAGTCGAAGAGAGGGTGAATACGTCTGGTTGTGCTGGCAGAACGGGGGGAGGAGAAGGAGGAACAGTTGCGACGGTTCGAGGAGTTTTACGGACGATGATTCGGGGCGAAGAGATTCGGTTCTGACTTGAGTGAAGTAGGTTAGGAGTGGTGCTGGATACGATAACGAGAGAACTCGAGGCGGAATGAAACGATTCCTCCTCGTCTTGTTCTTCGAAATCCGACATTTCTAAATCCTGACTAAAATCGATCCCAGCTAACAAATCCTCGACTTCTGGTTGACTGAGCTGGACCTTCCGTGTAGACCGAGGTTGAGGAGGTGTAGAGGTGGAAGGTAAAGGAGCGGGAAGAGGAAGCGAGGTGGATTCGAAATCGGATGAATCTTCAAAATCGTCGAAATTGACACCTTGGACTAGTTGATCGAGTTCCGCTTGCGACGGAGCTTCCACTAATTGTCGTTTGATTGTTGGCGAGTCTGTTTGGACTGCGACATCCACCTTCTTGCCCTCCTGAATATCCCTGATCCCTCTCGTTTTCCTTTCTCCCGCTCCTGTCACTCCTTGAAGCGCCCGAGTCTCTGTACCGACTTTTGCATAACTCCTATCATGATCAAACACAGCCGTAGATCCTCCTGACAAATCCCCTTGCCCAGCGGTCGAAGCGAAAGAAGGAGGTTCCCAACGATTCGAAAGATTCCAGGACGTTTCCCCTGATACTTCGAACGAAGAATTCGGGGAAGTCGTGCTGAGGGTTGCTCGAGAGGTGGTTGCGATTGGTGAGGAGAGTCTACTGCGCCTAAGGAGGGGAGAGAGGGAGAAGTTGAATGAATCAACATATGGGAAATAGCGCGCAAGACAGTATCGGAAGAAGGAGCTCACCTTGACACGTTCAGACGTGGACTAGGACTCTTCCTCATCAATGTCTGAACGCGGGCCTTGTCCTCTTGAGCGAACTTGATCGGTTGACCTGGTTTCCATTCCCCTGCTCCTCCCGCTCTTCCTTCTCCCTCCTTGTCGTTGAATCGTATAGGATCTCCCGGAGTCCAACTCTTTATCGCGGCACAGCCGGGAACGTGTCGAGGTGGCGTAGTAGTCGCCTTGAGGGAATGATGAGGTCGATGAGGAGGACGAGAGACTGCTAATCGTCGACAAGACTGCATAGTCTGTTCCTCTTCCCTTTCGAGTGTCGTTGAGTGAGCCAGTGCGGGCAGAGAAGAGAAAGAAGGGTTTGACGTGTTGAGGTTCGGAAAAGAGAGGACCGCGCGTTCGCGAGTTGATTTGGAGGGCGAAAGGTCAACTTTGGTTTTCTCGCTCTGAAGTGCTTCTTGACAGTCTTGCTACGATTACACTCTCATATCTGACCGCTCGCTCGACAGGTAACCGCGAAAGACGGAAATAAGTAGTCAATATTCTATTTCTCATGGTTTCTTCGCAACCCAAAACGCCGCCGTGTACTCATGTCTAAGTAAGCTCTTCGGGTTCGTCGTGTAACTAGTCTGTAGTTCTCTCTCCTCCTGTACACTCTCTCGTTGCGGTCAGCAACGCGACACTCATTTCTGCTGAACAGGAGAGAGAAAGAACGTACGAGGAATTCGAACCCGATTCTACGAGCCAAAGCCTTGACGTCCTCTAGGGGTAGTTCTATTGATCGAGAATGAGGGTCGTTCTCGAAGTGCCATAGTGTCGGTCCTGTTCAATTCTTTCCTCCTTCAGTTACTGAGAAGAAAAAGGGGGAGAGAGAAGAGGAAGAGGGAGACGAACCACAATTGATCCAAACTCCACCAGGTTTCAGTAACCCATAGATGGTCTCTAGGTAATGAGGTATAGATCTTGCGGTATCGATAAAGAAACAAGTCACGCATGCGTCCCAATCACCTGTACGTCGTCGCGTCTTTCAGTTTCCTCTTTTCCCCCTGAGTGGACTGAAAACAGCGAGTCCGACGTACCTGTTCCGTTTCCGTAGAGTTCGAGAAAGTCCCCTGCGGCGAATGAGAAATCCCCTCCTCCCTCTGTGCCGTCCTCTGATGATGGGACGATTTCGTTCGGATCAACATCGGGGATCCAACAAGGACTCAGAAGATCCTCCTTATTCCTGATATTCGAGAACGAATGTAAATAAGGATAAATCGCATGTTCATTGACCCTTGTCGTCGAGTTCAGGATGAACGAAGAAGCGATCAACTGCATTGACCCTCAAACGGGATCAGCTTGTCTGACGAAGAGAAGGGATCGATGAAGGAGGGAGAGAAGCCGAACCATGTGGAGAGAGAACTCGTTCGCTTGACAGCTGTAACCGAGTCGAACGATCTCCCATGCTAATCTCCCTAATCCAGCTCCCGGTACCAAAACCTTTTTCTCATATTTCTCTTTCCTCGTTAAACCTTCGAATGCTCGGTCCAGCGCTTGGAGGATCGGTGTGTATGTTGAATCCCGTTCTTTCTTCCCCTGGACGGATCAGTACTTCGCATCAGTTCCTTTCCAAGGGGGAGAGATGCGAGAGAGCCAAACGAACGGTTTCACTCCAGTCCCTCGCGCATTGTCTCAACGTACTCCTCAGTCGCTCATGATCCGCTTCTGTAGGAGCTCTGGCGCTGAGACTTGCGTCGGGTGGTGGTGGGAAGGGGTTCGAGTCGATCAAGAGTTGAACGAATTGAGCATTTTCTGAAAGTTTCTCATCTACCTACACTCCTCCAACGCGCAATTAAGCAAGGGTGCAGAGTGACGAGCATTCGACGAGTCAGCTCGGAACCCCAGCTCGGGGTCCAGAGAGAAAGGGAGAGAGAGGAGAAACGTACCTCGTTCAATAACTCCTTGAAATCGGGTAACAATTCCCTATGTCTCAACGGTAGGGCGTAATAATCTGCTCGGCGTCTTTGATTCGCGGATAAGGACGATTGTCGGTATTGATCGAACGTTGCCACGACCGTAGCTTGATGAGCTCCTTCGGATTGAGATGATTGAGAGTCGTCCGTTTCCATTGACATTTCTGTCGAGTCGCCGTGAGAGTGCGAGTGAGAGGGATCGGCGTGAGAGTGAGAGTGCGACATCTACGTAGCTGGATGAGGAGGAAGGGAGGGAGAGAGAGGTGTAGTTGAGTGATGACAAGGGCGGAAGGGAGAGTGAGTCAAGCGCGGACCTGTCGGCTCGTTTAGGCTACCTTTTGACCTTCGAGCGGGACAGACTCTAGGGTGCTGGCGATAGTCGAGTCGAGTATGAAGGTGAATGGAATAGCCGAACAACGATTGGCCCAAAACGATGAGAGCGGCCAATTCGGCAGAAATTCATTTCTCTTTCCATCCTACATCTCGACGACCCCTCATACGATGCTGAGAACAACCCAGGTCCTTAGCAGTAGGACCTCAACCTTGCATCGAGTCCCTCGAATCGCGAGTTCGATCTCCATCCTCCCCACTTCTTCACGCTCTTCATCTCCCCTCCTTCAACCTCGCCGACCTACTCCCTTCTCTGTCTCGCGTTCCTTCTCTCTCTCGACGGCTCTTCGACAAGAAGAACCTCTCAATCAAGAGTTCAACCTGAACGATGTCGAACGAGTAACGGACGAAGTTGATGTCTGTATCGTTGGTGCGGGACCGGCGGGTCTGTCGGCGGCAATCAGGTTGATGAAGAAAGCTCAGGAGGAAGAGAAAGAGATTAGGGTAGTCGTTTTGGAGAAGGGAGCTGAAGTTGGTTAGTTCCCTCTCTCTCCTCTCTCTCTCTGTCTCTACAGTGGATGCTGACGAACGACGACGACGACGACGACGACGATCTATAGGAGCTCATGTCCTCTCTGGAGCTGTGATCGAAACGAAAGCCCTCGACGAGCTGATTCCGGACTGGAAAGAACTCGGAGCGCCTTTGAACCAACCCGCCCTATCCGATTCTATGCGTTGGTTAACTCCTACCGGTTCCTTCCCGATGCCTCACCCACCTCAAATGTCGAACAAAGGGAACTACATCATCTCTCTATCGAAGTTGACACGATGGTTAGCCGAACAAGCCGAAGAATTGGGTGTTGAAATTTATCCAGGATTCGCGGCGGCTAAACTCCTCTACACCGAAGATGGAACTGGGATTCGAGGGGTACAAACGAACGAGATTGGGTTGGATAAGGAGTTTAAACCGAAGGAGAGTTTCGAACCGGGAATGGAATTTCATTCGAAATTGACGATATTGGCGGAAGGTTGTCATGGATCTTTATCGAAACAACTCATCAAGAAGTTTAACCTACGAGAAGGGAAAGATCCTCAAACTTATGGATTGGGAGTTAAAGAAGTTTGGAAGGTCAAAAAAGAGAAACATTCTCCCGGAAAAGTTCAACATACTCTCGGATGGCCTCTGGATAATTCAACGTATGGTGGTACTTGGTTGTATCATATGGAGGATGAAATGGTATCGCTTGGGATCGTCGTTGGATTGGATTACAAGAATCCGTACATTTCTCCTTATAAGGAGTTACAAGTTCGTTCCTTTGACTCTCTCTCTCTTAGGGGATTGTCTGACTGACATTGACCTTCACTCGATAGCGTCTCAAACATCACCCTCTCTTCGCGGATCTACTCGAAGGAGGAGAATGTATCGCATATGGAGCTCGAGCACTCAACGAAGGAGGATGGCAATCGATTCCGAAACTCACCTTCCCCGGAGGAGGTATCATTGGTGATTCAGCTGGATTCCTCAACGTACCTAAAATCAAAGGTTAGTCTCACCTTTCTCGATCGTTCAAATCGATTTCCTACCATTCTGGAATTGACTCGTTTCTCTCTCTCGAAATCGGGTAGGTACTCACACCTCTATGAAGTCCGGTATGCTCGCCGCCGACGCCGCCTTCAACTCCCTCAAATCCCTTCCAGAAGACTACGATCCCTCCTCTGCTTCTCCCGTCGACATGTCTGAATACGAAACTCTCTTCGAGAACTCGTGGATCGCCGACGAATTGAAAGAAGTGAGGAATTTACGACCTTCGTTCCATTCGAAATTGGGAAACTTTGGAGGGATTTTGTATTCGGGATTGGATTCGATGGTTTTGAAAGGAAAAGTTCCTTGGACGTTTCATCACCCGGAGGAAGATTTCGAGGCTACGAAACCTGCTAGGTTCGTCTCCTTCTCTCCCTCGCTCTTTCTCTAGACTGTGTGAGAGGAGAAGAACTGACTTGAGCATTATGAAATAGTCAATTCAAACCGATCGATTATCCCGCCCCTGACGGTATCCTCTCCTTCGATATCCTCACCTCCGTCTCTCGAACCGGTACGAACCACGCCGAAGATCAACCCGTCCATCTCCACCTCGAAAAATCCGATCGTTCCTCTCACGTCAAAACAAACGTTGAAGAATATGCTGGTCTTCTCGGACGAGTCTGTCCCGCTGCCGTTTATGAATACGTAGATGTCGAGGAAGGATCGGGACAGGAGGAGGACGCGAGTGGGAAGAAATTGGTGATTAATAGTCAGAATTGTATTCATTGTAAAACTTGTAGTATAAAGGTTCGTTCACCTCTCCCTTTTCTTCTCTTCTCTTCTCCTCTCTCGAGGAAGGATTCGCTGATACGACTGTGTTGGATGGAACTAGGTACCCACTCAGGATATCACTTGGATCGTACCGGAAGGTGGAGGAGGACCTAAATACTCTGTTACCTAAAATCCCGTCCCTTCCATCTGATCTTGCCTTTCCTTGTTTGTGTTGTTCTCCACATCGCTTTTCTCCCTTTCTTTTGTCTATTGCACTATCGTTCCTCGAATGACTTTGTCGGATTTTTGAGACGAAGAGGGATGTCCGCGGTCCGAGATCTTAGCTCGCTCAGACCTCGAGACCTCGCTCCGAAATTGCGCTACTTTCCTCTTCTTCCTTTCTCTACTCACGACGTTTGCGCTCGGACAGACTCGCTTACGCATCTAGGCATCTCCACGACTCTCACTCTCGGTAAGTCAGCTCTCTCATTCATTCTCGCTTGTTCGCTCGCTCGCTTCGCGATTCAGCTGACATCTCCCCTTCTCGCTCTCTGCTCCCTTCTCTCCACAAACAGCACTGTTATAGATTCATTCGCTCATGTCTCCTACTCAATGCGACTCAGCCGAATCGAACCCGACTCAATCAAGCCCTCTCTCTTCTCCTCCTCCTTTGAGTTTCGCTCGCCCTCGATTCGATTCGACTCCGCGTTCTTCTTCCCCTCTCGCTTCGAATGAACCGACTACGACACTCGATCTCTCGCGGGAGGAGGACAGTACTCCTTGTCAAAGTCGTCGTTTGAGCTCTGCAAGTTTGGAAGCGAATCGTTCGGTTCTCGGTGAGACGACGGTGGGCAAGCGAGGTGGAGGTCAGAACGAAGGGGTCAATGAGGGATTGAGTGACACTGCGATAGGTGAGCCTGACATTCGAGTTCAGAACCTCGTTCGAAGTTTGCACGAAGCTCATTTTCCGTTTTCCCTCGTTCATCGCAGGTATTCAATCCGGGCTGATCGGAGGAGGATTCGGACCCTACCCATCTCCTTCTTCCGTCCTTTTCCCCACGACCTCGACGACCGTTTCGAACCCTCTCGTCGAACGTCGAGCTTTTCATTCTCACGGTTCAGATTCCGCAATCGATCTCTTTTCTCCTACTTCTTCATACCCTCATGATGCTTCGACGACGACGAATTTCTACCACGATCAATCCGAACCTTCGACTCCTACTCCTACTCCCAGTCAAGCGAAAGCGAAAGCGTTCCCAATCCCTCCTCTCTACCTCAGCGATCACAAATTCCTCTCCTCCTCCTCGTCCTCCTTCGACTCCTTCGATGACTCCCCTCCCTCCTCGTCCCTCCACTCATGGAGGAAGAAAACTCCCTTTGAATACCTCAACGCATTCTTCCTCTTCCTGGTCGTCTCCTCCCTCCTCGTTCTCCTCCTCATCTACCCCGTCCTTCGTTACGGGATCCTCGGGACCTGGTCGAACCCTCATCATGGATCGACGCAATTACCGACGGGATGGAACGTAGGAGGAATCAATGCGAGTGGTCAGGTCCCGAAAGTTTTCGTTCCGGGTTTGATTGATGTTGATACGCCGGAGGAAGCATGGACGAGAAGAGGGTTCGGTGAGGGTGGAGATGGGGATGGGGAGGAGTATAGGTTGGTGTTTAGTGATGAGTTCGAGAGAGAGGGAAGAACGTTCTGGAAAGGAGACGATCCTTTTTGGGAAGCAGTTGACGTGAGTTCCCTCTCTCTCCTCTCCCCTTCCCTTCCCTTCTCTCGCTGACGCCGAAGAGGGTATTGAGGTGTAGTTACATTACTGGCAAACTCAAGATTACGAATGGTACGACCCCGACTCTATCACTACTCGTGATGGGAAACTCGAAATCCTTCTCTCGCAAGAACCTATTCACGGATTGAATTTCCGAAGTGGAATGTTACAGAGTTGGAACAAGTTTTGTTTCACGGGAGGGTTGATCGAGGTGGCGATGTCGAGTCCGGGGGATTCGAAAACGATGGGGTTTTGGTCAGTTTTCTTTCGCGCGAAAGTCTCTGTTCTTTCGTGACGAGGGAATTGATTCTTTTTTGAATGAGTAGGCCGGGTATTTGCGCATTCCCATCACTGAGACTCTCGAGAGATTGGTGGACTGACGAGGAACCGTCTCGTCGCGATAGGTATTTGGACTTTGGGAAACTTGGGTCGAGCGGGATTTGGAGCGACTAATGGTGCGTAGGAGTCATCATTACACTCGAATCGACACTGGCTCCGAGTGTCACTGATCTCGTCACCCACAGACGGCGTCTGGCCTTACAGTTATACCTCGTGAGCTCCTCTCTCCCATTTGTCTCCCTTCTCCAGTCCAAGCTCAATTCTCCCTTTTGCGTAGCTGCGACGTCGGCACACTCCCTAACCAAACCTTCTCGAACCACACTCCCTCCGCCGCACTCCATTCCGGTCTCCGTGATTACGGCGGTCAATTGAGCTACCTTCGAGGTCAACGATTCTCTGCCTGTACCTGTCCAGGCGAGGATCATCCAGGACCGAATGTCTCGGTGGGGAGAGGAGCTCCCGAGATTGATTTGACGGAACAACAGGTTGATTGGAGGGGGACCGGGTCGACTTCACAATCAATTCAGGTTCGTGGCGTGCTTCTTTCAGCTCTTTTCGTTAGTGATAAGGAGGGCTAATCGATGACGTTGAACGAACAGTTCGCTCCGATGGATGCCGGATATCGTTGGTTGAATACAACCCCTCATACGACAATCTTTGATTCGAATCGAACTTTTCAGAGTGAGTACAGTAGCTTCTCCCTCTTCGTTCGTGATTGACTCGCGCTAACCGCCGCCCGACCCTTTCTTTTCTGTAGACACGTTCCAAGGAGCTACCTTCCAGGAATCGGCGAGTGTCAGTGAGTTCTCGAATCGTCGTTTTGCGTCCGTCCTTTTTGAGCTTGAGCCTGACGAGACTGTTCGCTCTCTAGTCACTCTCACCGACACGACCTCGTACGACGGGAAAGGTTACACTCGCTATGGTTCGTCTCCCGTATTCATTTCTCTCCCCTTTCGCTTTCTCGGATGATTGACGTCGCACTCGATTTCCTCTCTCGAATAGGTTTCGAATACGAGCCCGGACCCGACGGTCGTATTACTTGGTTTGTGAACGATACCGCGAGTTGGAGGATTCTCGCTTCTGCGATGGGTCCAAACGAAGAGACTCAAATTGGTCAAAGACTCATCTCGACTGAACCGATGGTGACTTCCTTCTGCTCGTCATTCTCTTCCGTATACTGATGACGGCGTACGGTTCACAGTCAATCAATATCAATCTCGCGATTTCGAAAGCTTTTCAGACTCCGAATTGGGCAGATTTGACGTTTCCTGGAACTCTACGAATCGAGTACGTCTCTCCCGCTCCTTCTCCCTCAGTCATCTCGAGCTGACGTGTAGTCTTCAGCTACATTCGCGTGTATCAAAAAGGTGAACCAAAGATAGGTTGCGATCCAGCTGATCATCGTGAGCATTTTCTCTCTATCCAGTTTCCCTTTCTCCTTTCAAGGCTGTGAAGCTGAAGTGAGCATTTGTCCACAGCTACTTCCGACTACATCAATCGACACTTAGACATCTATACCAAGTCAGTCCCTACCCCCTGCCCGCCTTCTTTGCTCGACGCTCTGACTGACTCATTCTCCGTTTGCGAAACTAGCCCAAATCTCACTACTTTCCCCGGTTCATTCCCTCGTAATCGAATCTCCGACGAAGGTTGTTAGCATGCATCATCATCAAATGTACAGCGCATGACGTTCCCGGATTAGCTTAAGCATTACCCATTCTTCTCGATCTTGTTGGCACTTCTCCTCGCATCGATATTCTCGTTTTCCCTGTCAATTAGAAGAACTTTTCGGCATCCAGGTCACAGACCGAGA
Source organism: Sporobolomyces salmoneus (assembly GCF_050403485.1). Taxonomy (NCBI): domain Eukaryota; kingdom Fungi; phylum Basidiomycota; class Microbotryomycetes; order Sporidiobolales; family Sporidiobolaceae; genus Sporobolomyces; species Sporobolomyces salmoneus. The sequence goes on along the minus strand of NW_027481161.1, from coordinate 773,099 downwards.
GAGTTGCGACGATGTATCAGCATTGTCAACGAAAGCGAGAGCACCAGCTCGAGGAAGAGAGGAAGGGTCTTCGGGTAGAAACGAGGGTTGGTTAGATCGCAGAGGAGCAATGAGAGAGAGGGTAGAATGAGGGGAGAGGAACAGATAGAGAAATGGTATAATAACGTTGTACGGTAAAGGAGGAAATGCGAGGAGAGATACTGTAGCGAGCGTGATCCAAAAGAAGAGGAGAGAGAGTAAAAACTGAAAAGAACTGGATAATCTCCATCCATCCGTAAATATAATACAATCCAAATGAAGAAGCGAATCTATAAGTAACTAAGCAAGCAAACACAAACACGAGAGAGCGAGAGGGAGAGGTTTAAGCATGTTGTTGAGGAAGTTCTCCCATGTTGTAAGTCTCTTTCGAAAGATCGTGTTCTTGTTCCGAACTCTTGTCGTAATCGGTTCCTACTGATTGGTCTACATCGTCGGCCGTGACGGCTTCGGCGACGAGAGAGGCGTAATGAGGGAAGGCGAGGTTGAGCAAGTAGTAGAAGAGAACGGCGGGGAAGTAAGAGGTCTGTTTCGAGAGAAAGAGCGACAAGTCAGTTCGAGCTCGTTCCGACTGAGGGAGGAGAGAAACTCACGATGAGACCAGGAGCGTAGACCCAAACTGCGTTTCCAACGTCGATATCAGGGTTCATCGCGTTGATCCAACCGGGCAACAAGATCGAAACGAAGACGACGACGGTCGCCAACGCACGCCAGTTGAGTCCGGAGTTGTAGCGGTAGATACCCTGAGGATCGTAGAGTTCGGGAACGTGGTACGCTCGTTGTTTGACGAAGAAGTAATCGCAGGTGAGGAGGGCAGCGAGAGGTCCGAGAACGATCTATTTCAGCGAAGACGATGAGTCAGCAATCATGGAACGGGCTGAAGGATCGCGAGAGTTGACGTACAGAGTAACCACCGCAGAAGGTGAGGAAAGACGACGAAGAAGCGAGAATCTGTGAGCGTTGGAGGGAAAGGATTCAGCGTTGAAGCTCCAAGCTGAAGCGCCTCGAGGCTCACCTTCCAGGGAGCTACAGCCCATCCACCAAGGAAAGCAGTCATGACTTGTCCACCTGTAGGAAACAAGAACGAGTCAGGACAAGGGTCGTTCAGAGCGGGAAAAAGAAGGGGACGGACGAGTGAGATTGATGTATTGAGGGCAAAGAGTGACCAAATCGTTGGCGGCGGCGATCGAGTTGGCAGTGATGTTGGCTGTAGTCACGAAAAAGTCAGCACAGCGTTTCGTAGAGTAGGAGAAAAGGGGAACGAACCAGTCGAAGTGGCGAGCATCCAAGCGAGAGCGGCGAAAGCACGAGCGGCACGGTTGTCCCACTTATTCATAATCTCCATAGGAGTCCAGAGAGCGTCACCTCCGTAAACAACGACCGAGGCGGAAGCTGTCAAAAGCGACAGAACAAGTTCAGTACTTGCGCGAAGGAAAACGCAAGAGAACGAAGACGAACCGCAGATGATACCGCAAACAGCGATGAAGACGGCGGTCGCGGGAATAGCGATAGCTTGAACGAGTTGAGAGTTGGGCCTCTTGGAGTAACGAGCGAAATCTAGCAGAACAAAATTGTCAGTTTTCGTCGAGAAAAAGTTGAGAGAAAAGCGACGACTAACCAGGAGAATTGAGAGCGAGGGTAGACCAGTTACCCATGACGGCAGCGAGACCCGAAAGCCATGCGAGCGAGAAGGCAGAGCCAGAAACGGTCGAAGGGGCGGCGACGAGAGGACCAGATCCTCCAGCGTCTTTCGCGATCGAAACGGTCATGGCGATGGCGGTGGCGGGGACGACGAAGACTTTGAGGATGAATGCGTAACGAAGGTGGTTCGAGTTGATGAAGAAGAAGGGGAGTTGGATCAACCAGAACAAGAAGTAGGAAACCATGTCGACGGTAGTGATGCCAGCCGATTCAGGGATGGTGTTTGCAACGTCGAGGTAGCCTACGAAGAAGAATCAGTACTCGATATAGTCGGCACGGGAAGGAGGAATGAACTGACTAGGCCAGATAGCGGAGAGGAAAGAGGTCATTGCGAGACCTCCGTTGTAGGTTTCAACTCCGAACCAAATCAAGGCGAGGAACAGACGCGATACGACGGCGAAGAACGAGAAGTAGTATCCCATTGAAGCACGGATAGCGATCGGGAAAGGAACCCTGAGTGACAGAGAACAGTTGTGAGCTTCTTCCTTTCTCTTTCGTAGCAGAGAGCTGGGCTGACCTCATGTAAGAACCGACGGCTCCGTTGGCGACGATAGGGATCGATACGAGAACATTCCCGAGAACGATGATACCTGCGAGGAACGAGTGAGTGAGCGACAGACCCTTGCGAAGAAAGACGCTGCGAGACGAACCGATAGCGTTCGGGACGCTCAAACCGAGGGGAATTAGGGAAGAACCGAGGGCGAAGAAAGCCGGATCGAGGGAAGCAGCAACCCAGAATGAACACCTGCAGTAGGAGAATCGTGGATGAGACGATCAGTGAGAATGTGCGGAGAAGACTAGAAGAAAGGGAAAATCGAGAGAGGGACTGACCAGGTGAAGATTCCCCAAGTTCTACGTTCTGGTGGTGTAGGATCCAAGTCTGCATTCGTATAGATGTCTTCAGGAGCACTGCAAATGGGAGGAAGAGTGTGAGGGTGATTGAATGAGTTTCATCTACTTTCCTCGATCTTCTCGTCACTTTCTCGACTTACAGGGTTGAAGCTTGACGAGGTAACTTCAATTGGAACCCAGGCTTGTATCCCGTACTGATAGACTCGTCGTCGTTGCCACTCGAGCGGTTGAAGATTCCCATTGTTCAGTGATGGAAAAAAGTTGAAACGGTTCTTCTTCTAGCTTCCGAGGGTGGAGTATGGACGAGAGGGCGTGTCGCAGCGAGGGAGAGAGAGAGAGGAAGGAGGAAGGAGAGTCGCAAGGTGAGGCGAACGAGGAAGAGAGAGAGACCGATTGAGAGGATGTGCGAGTTGAAGGGTCGTACGCGAGGAGCGACGGAGGAAGTTCCTCTTCACACTTTGAGGTCCTCGTGCGTGCGAAATTCAAGTCTCCCTTTCTTATGCAGAAGAACGCTAAAAACATCGCAACTGAGAAGGTCGGAGGAACCGGTCCTCTCTCGTTTTTCGCACTCTTCGCACTCGTCTCAAGAGCTCAGTTGGGTAGAGCTGGCGTCGCTCTCATCGTCGTCGCTGTGAGCGAGCCCTCAGGTCGAGACGACAGCTCGATTGATCATGACGATTTCGGAAACTCAATTTCGACGCCTTTTGTTCTCCCAAGCTGAGTTTTACCCTCCCGATTCCTGTTGCGTTCCTGTACGAGCTTCCAAACGACGACGACGAATCGACAGCGATGATGCTGGAAACAGCGATTCATTCCCCTTTCATTAAGCGAGAAATTGAAGGTTTTAATGACTGAAAACTTGACGCCGGATAACCATCGTGAGGTGCGATGGGACAGAGACACGCTCCTCCTCCATGAGCTTCACCCAACAGCGCTCCTCGATCTTGCCGACGCTCGAAGCGAGAGTGCTTTTCCGCCGTTTCCCCTTTGCGAGAAGTTCTCTCCCAAACTCCCTTTGCTCACTCGCTACCTCTAGCACGCCTCGAGCGTCCGGTCAACCGGTACGGGATCGATAATTGGAAGGGAACGAGCACGACTCGTCGGCAGTAGGCTGAGTCCTCGACCGATGTCAGCGTCAAGACGTGGACAGAGCTCACAACTCGACCCTTTCGAATCGTTTCGCCGGTCTCTGATTCAGGGTTGCCCTCGTTCGACTTCACGGCGGCAGAGTACATTCCTCCAAGTACAAGTTCAGTAGATCTTGTGTGATCCTCGGAAGTGAAGCCGCTAAAGTAAACCATTTCTCAAGGTCACTGACCCCGCCGCGAGAAGAACGAGAAGTTTCACGCCAATTTTTTTTACTTCTCTCTTCTCCGTGATCATCGCCAACTTAGCGCGAGATCGGAGTGCACGTTCCGGAAGCCGGCGCAACAAACAAGTCGTCGTAAGGAGACAACTGAGATGGACTCATTGGGGATTTCACGAGAGGCGGTCTCGTTGTATTAAGTATGTATCATCTCAAATCATCTGCTCCTGCCAGCGGTCCAAATCGAGCTTCCGTCCATGCAGGCGATGAGGGAGAGGTCGTATTTACCGAATGGAAATCCTCCGCGGGCTCTGTTCTCTACCAACAATCAACCCTCTCACATCGAAGCTCGCGAATCATTCACTGCCACAGTACAATGAGCCACCTCGTCTCGTTGACCAATAGCTATCGATCTGTCGCCGGAGAATGCGTAGTTTGTGGGAAACAATCGACAACGAGATGTTCAGTTTGTGCCCAGGCAGGACTTCACTGGATGTACTTTTGTTCGGTTGATCATCAGAAACTCGTGAGTCTCGATCATCGACGTCCACCCCATCGATGGTGCTCGAACATACGTACCAATTTCTTGCCCTCACTTCGATGAGATCCATTCGTTTGGCTGACCCTTCTCCCAGCGGCTTGCCCACTACAGATCTGGAAAGTGCACAAGCGAGTCTGCGGGAAAGTTGCGTTCGAGTGGCCAGTTTTCGACGAGAAAGAGGTTCAATCTCTTTGGGAATCGCGCGACAAGCCCTTTGAGCTCTTCGGAGGAAAGCCTTTCATGGACGTATTGCTCGAGAAGGTCACCTACACCGGTGGGGGGTCCTCTGAAAGAATTGTGCTTGCTGAACGGGTTCACAGTCGCGAAACCGGGAGCGACTGTTCTTGGTCAGTCAAAGCTTTCTCTCACTTGAACCGTTCGACAGACCTCACGGTGCTCATACCCTCCATTCTTACGGCAGAATCTCATTCGCGATGGGCTTCCACTTTCGCTCGAAAACAAGAATCACCACATCAGATTTCTTCGATCCATGGGGTTTCAACTCGTCCGTTACTCCAAAGAGATTGTCGAACACCGAGTCGAGCTCTCGCTCACCGAAGCGAGCAACCTCTTCATCGCCGACCCGTACGGATTCATGGCCTACGTTCTCGAAGGCGAAGATTTACTCCGACGAGATTCAACGAGATCAGCTGAATTCGCATCGTCGAACGCGTGGTTCTCAATCTGGCAACATCGTTTCCTCATTCAGATTGCAGTCCTAGGCGCTCTCGCCTCTCAATACGGAGTTCCACTTCCCTTGACAACTGATACCATCGTTCCCATCAAATATCCCGTTTGCGCCTGTGACTGCCTACCGAGCCCGGATTCCAACCAGCCCAACCGTCAGGTCCTCGAAAGAATCTCTGATAGGGTTGCGATGTACGTTGGACTCAAAACGTCGTTCATTCCGAAACGAGACGACCCGTGAATTTGCCCTGTTGTTGCTCCTTCCTTCGTGTTGTCCCCCGTAGTTGAATCGCTCTCAGAGTTATACTCTCTTCCACTCGTAATCGTTCCAGAACTCTGTGTCTTTCAGGCTCCCGTCCCTTGAATCGGGGGCCGAAGTAGGATATTTCGAATTCTTCGACTGAGATCTATATCGCTTCCGATGGAGCTGATCGAGTCGTCCGGCCGTTCGAACCTGCCTTTCTCTTCGCATAAGGATCTGTGAGAGGAAAGAAGCGACAGGAGGGAAAGTGCGTTTGAACGTTTGTCGGTACATGCCGCGGAGATCGGGGGACGGTTCGTCGAGGTAAACAGCTCAGGACTCTTATTGGTCGTTACATGTGTCGATCGGTTTCTGAGGAGTCGAGTCGAGAGTGAGAGCGAGAAAGAGATGAAAGAAAGGATCGATCAACTTTTGCTCTCCTACCGTTCACTCCGCCATCAGGTCAGCACCCGAAGCACAGCAGGACGTACAACAACCTGGTGAACGACTCAGACGTGCAAGAAAGACCCTCTCTCTCGACCTCCCCGCCTCAAAATCGAGTTCATCTCTGAACGACTCTCTCGCCTCTCAGCTCCTATCAGGTAGGCTCATTCTGCTCCAAAGGCTATCGGAACACCTGAAACTGACTATGTGAGTGCGCTCAGACGGATCCTCTCGCCTCTTCCTTCTTTCCTTTCACTCGAGATCTCGGAATCACTCTGCAACCGCCTAGCTCCCTCTACGTGAGTTCGTTCTGCTACTTAGGCTACTGAAATACTCGGAGCTTACCTTTCGGGTACATGCAGACCGTCACTCTCATTTCTTCCTTCCGCTGGAATCCCTTCCTTCCCCAATCGCCCCTCTTCCTCCCTCTTCCCAGCTCTTTTCATTTCGAGTACATCTCCGGACTCCCCGGCTTACGGCATACTACTCCTCTCCCTTCCTCCTCCTTCGATTATCGATCATGTCGATACCTACTCTCCCAAACGAGATTATCGGCGAAATCGTTCTGAAACCGAGCAAGATGTGGAGGAGAACATCTCGAATGGCAAATCAGTTTCTCTAGTATGTCGACACTTCGCCCCAATCGGTCAAGCTCTCCGCTGGTGGCTTGTGGTTGTCGACTCGTCGTCAATTTCATCCCTTGCTCGACATTTCGCAAAATTCCCCCATCTCGCCAAACTCGTTCGACTCTTGTTCCGAAGAACTCCGCTCGAGGAGACCGAAGAGACTGTGGAGGAGGAGGATACGGCATTTCGAGGCGAATCTCTCGACGACCTGCTGCAAGTCTTGAACGCGACTACTTCACTTTCCTGTCTGGAGCTCGATGCCGTCAACGACCTAAGTTCAACATCATTCCTTTCCAGAATTATCCGGACGACCGGCGCTTTGCCTTTGCTTAGCGAATTCGTACTCAATATCTATGGACCAATCGTGTGGACTCACGAGGTTGCTAGGGCTTTCAAAGGTGGATTCCCCGTCGTCAACAGGCTGACCTTAGATCTCGACATTCAGTCGACTCCCGAGGATGGTCTCGGTGCGGTCGCTCTCTCGACTCCTCGCAAAAAAATCGAAACCTATGAAGCAATGATTGAAGGGAACGTTTGCGCCGCTCTCGCTCTTGGAACTCATCTCTTTCAACAACTCGATCCGTCAGCTCTTAGTCGATGCGTTCTCGGAGGCCACCTCGTTCGCGAGATCAATTACGAATTCCTTTCGACCTGCCCCTCTCTCACAAGTCTACAGCTCGAATTCACCACCTTGGACGATGCGAAGTCTTTCTCCAGTCTCATCAAGCACCTTCAAAGGTTCCAGTCGCTGGAAACTCTCAACTTCCACTCTCTCGTCTTGCCGTTAGAATCAAGCACGATTGTCGACGCGAATGTTACCCTCGCACGGGTTCTCGCCGCCTTTCCAACCACTTTGAGGACCTTTACCGCACATCTCAGCTTCAATGATTACGAATCGATTCCTCAACGCCAGCCCCCGGAATCGCCACACTCGAAACCCGTACGGTTGGTCGCCCTCAGACCCGTTGACAGAGGGTACGACCCTCTGATCGTGTGGAAAGACGAGGGGGAAGAGGGAGGTGGAAGAAAGTGGTATCGTAGTGAGATTTGCGGGTCAACAGAGCTTTGAGGTCAGCACGAGGTGAGCGATGAGTATCCGTCTCGCCTCCCCTGTTCACTCGAGACTCATTCTTTGCTTTAACAGAGCGAGAATTGAAGACGGAACTGGTCAATGCGGGAGAGGCTCAGGCACGGAGCAGGGAGCAGAGAAGGAAGCAGGAAGAAGAGAGGAGGAGCTCGCAAGAAGTGAAGTCAAGGTCGACGAATTCGAAATCTGTTACTGTTTGTTTATTGCTGAACCCTCTCCCTATTACTGTCTGTCATTGCGAATGTGACCTTTCTACTGACTCTCTGTTGCCGGGAAATGCGTCCAGCTGAGCTGCAGCTTGAACGCTTCTTCTCCCTTCTTCTTTCCCTTCTCGGCCTTTGCTCGTTCTCTTCGCAAGACATGCTCGCACTGTCTCCTTGCAAAAGCACGGCGAAGAGAGGCATTGATTCGAACAAAGGACAAACCAAACCAAACAGACTACAGCTCGCGGCTCAAGCTGGATTTCCTTCTCCCTTTTCCCTACAAAGCTCATTCTTGATTTCCTTCTCCCTTCTTCATCTCTTTCGTCTCCTTTGACCTCCTCCAGAACTCCTTCGATACCAAGCTCCTACACCAATCAACCTCATAATTCTCCCAGATGATCTCTACCTCCTTCTCCCTCGCCTGACTTTCCAATTTCTCAATTCTCGCTGCCAATTCTTTGTCGAGACCGTCACCTCCCCTCCCCTCTCGACACCATAAATCGACATAGAGTTCCTCCAAGATAGTCGATTTGTCGAGGAGCGCTTCCATGAACGTGAGCGCCGTTTCGATCTCTTCAGGTTCACGAACCGGTTCGCGGCAAAGAGGGATTCGGACATGAGTCTTGGAGAAAGCCTGGCGTTCCCACGACTCCCAGGTGGGACTCGGGTGGAGGTCGTATAAAAGGGGAACGACATTGGGAAGCGGGAGGGAAAGAGGTTGAAGACTGTCGGTTTGCGAGCTGACGGGGTACATTCGATCCGCGACCATACACTCGAGTTGCCGAGCGATGGAGTAATTGACCGAGACTTCTACCTCTCCGGGACTGAATACCATTACCGATCGAAGCGCTAACGCTCGAAGAGACGGGAAGCGGGAGATCGAGAGGAGGTTGTCTCCGGAAGAGAGAGCTGAGTCCGTAATGATAACGCTATAGATCGACAACTCGACGAGTTGAGGTAGAACGAGGCCTGCCCAGCTACCGAGTTCACAACCAAAAGTTCCGAATTTCGCGAGATCTGTCAACAAGCCCGGCGATCGATCAGCTTCTCCCGATCGTTGTCCTCACGCCAGGCGTAGGACTCACGTTGATGTCCTGTGAGTGACGACAAGTCGAAGACTCCGCGCGAAACCCTCAATTCGGTCAAATTCGCGAAACCGGAAGAGAACTTGAGGATCTTGGAAAAGACTTTGGAAAAGACGCCCCCTTGATCGTACGCGAGGCTTTTCACTTTCTCAGCGACGTTCCCTTGTAAGACTCCTTCCAATTGCTCTCGAGTCGTACAGTAGACTTTTTCAGTGAGGAGAGGTTGAGCGAAGTCGTGGACCGTTCGACTGACGAGTGACAAGGACGAAAGCGCTCGAAGGTGTTCCTTGTACGAGTCGTAAGTCGAATCGCACTCGGCTGCGTATTCGATGATCGTCGAGAGGAGCTCAAGAGGGAGAAGAATCTTCATCTCTTGAGGGATATTACGGGCGAGGAAGGACAGCGTGGGACGTGTCTGAACGATAGGCGAGTTCAGCGGTGCGATCTGTACCGATGGAATGCGGCGCGAAGTCGAGTGAGATCGAGACGGAAAGAGAGGGAGTAGAAAGGGAATTCAGACTGAGGATCGAGAGACGAGACGCTTCAAACACGCTGTAAGTGTCGGCAAGCTCTGCGTGAGGCAGCTTCTGTGACTGATAGTGGCTCACTCTCCGTCGCTCTCGATCAAGGCGAACTAACGACAGGAAGTCAAAGCTTTTTTCCGGGTTTCGTTCTCACTTGCTTCGACGAGGCTCAAACGCTAATTCACTATTGATTGGCTTGACAAGAAGGGAAGGATCATAAAATGAAAACGTAAGAAAAAAGACCACGAATAGAATCCCAGGCAACTATCGCGCAAGAAACAAAACAACTTCCCGAACTCAGGCTTCGTTCGTTTCCTCCTGCCTCTGCTTCTTCTCCTTTGACCTCCTCCAGAACTCCTTCGATACAAAGCTCTTACACCAATCATCCTCGTGGGTCTCCCAGATGATCTCTACCTTCTTTTCCCTCGCCTGATCCTCGAGTTTCGTGATCCTCCCTTCTAAGTCTTGATCGAGTTCGTAATCGCTCGGTCCATCTCGAGGGTAAAAGTCGAGGTAGAGTTCTTTCAAGGCGGTGGAGTGGCCGAGGAGACATTCCGCGAGGCAAAACGCCGATTTGACTGCAGAGCGAACCGGAGTCGGTTTGCAGGGAAGACGAATTCGAACGTGAGTTCTCGAGAATAGTGGATCGGGAGAGCCGGCGGTACGAATCGAAGAAATGATTGTGTGGAAAGAGCGTAAATGACTAAGGTCGAAAAGAAAGGGACCGGGATAACCGAAAGGAGTGGGAAAGGACAAAGGATGATCGTCGGCAAGTCGGCGGTGAATGTCATAGACTTGATTCGAGACGATACAGTCAAGTTGACAAGCGAGAGAGTAATCAATCAATATGCGGTCCCACATGAATCGTTCCAATCTTGTCGAACGAGTCCCCAGAACTCGAAGGGAGGGGAAGTGTGAAGTCGAAAGGAAGTCGGCGAGTACTTTTTGTGGAGCTTCGGTGGAAGGGAAGATGGTGACTTCGTCGAGCGATAATTCCACGAGTCCGGGTAGAACGAGGTTTGACCACCCTGCCAGATGACATTCCTCGAAGGCGAGCCTCGCGAGATCTGCTCATACGCACGAGTGATCAGCTGCTGCATTTTTCTCCGCTAGTCCTCGTAGCCTGTTGGAAGAGCACTCACTTTGATATCCCCCAAGAGGTAGCAAGTCAAGGTACTGACGCTGGACCCTCAATTCGGTTAAATTGACGAAGCGGGCGGAGAACGGAATCTGGCGCCATTCGGGCCATCCCGATTCCTGATCGTACGCCAAACTTTTCACGCTTTCAGCGACATCTCCTTGCAAAATTTTGACCGAGGCCTCTGGCGTCAAGTAGACTTTGTGGGCGAGGAGAGGTTGAGCCAATTCGCGAAAGGTTTGATTGGCGAGGGAGAGCGACGAGAGTTTTCGAAGTCGTTCCTTGTACGAGTCGAAAGTCGAGCCGTATTGTGCCGCGTATTTAGTGATTTCGGAAAGAAGTTCGGGAGGAAGAGAGGGAGTCGTCGCGTGATCGATCCGAGTGGAAGAGAGGTTGGAGGCAAGCTCCATGGTGGAGACTGAATACGAGGGGAGATCGGATCGGGTCTAGTGTTGGGGAGGAGGACGAGGTAGGAAAAAAGGAAAGAGGGAAAGAGAGAGGGAGCGGCTCGAGCGAGTTGAAAAGATGTGGTCGAGGATCCGTGCGTTCTCCGCGGACGGCGATGGCGAGGGTGTGTCGTCAGTTGACTGAGAGCTGTGGTATGGCGTAATCGTCTTTCCATCACAGCAACATTGCAGAAGTTCAGCTTCAAGCGTGTTTTTGTAGTTTTCGATTCGCAAGCTAGGAACTTCAATCAGTGAGTCTACCCAAACAAGTTAGTAGAAATGAAATGCCGGCTAGAACCCTATGGACCAAACCTATCACAGCCTCAAAAGAGAGATCTCCAGGCCTGGTGAGTAGAGAGACCATCGCTCTACGCTCCTTCTGTTCAAAGAGAGAGAGGATCGTAATCCTCTTTCTGACCTGTGAATTCACTCTTCTGGATCGAAGAGATGAACCATTCTATGGGAGTGGGAAGAATGGTTGAATCGGTCAAGGAGCGGGAAAAAGGGAAAGGGGGATGGGTTGAGATGAAAAGAAGGGGAAAGGGGGAAAGGGGGAAAGGGAGTGGGATAGATAAACAGAAGAGTCGAAGAGATCAGAAGGATGAGTAAGATTGTCGAGCTGGACGGAAGCGAGTCGCGGACAAGTCGAAACGAGCGAAGTTTGAGATTGCAGTGCAGGCGAAAGAAGACTCTGCGAAGAACGATAATCAGCTCTTCAGACGACGACACTCGAAGCAAAGGAGAAGAGACTTACACAGCAGAATGAATACACACTCTCGAGCAGAGGATTGAGGGAAAATGCAGGCTTAAAGCAAAGAACTCTATGGACCGAGATTACTTTCCTCGCTTTCGCTCAAGAACTGGTGAGTAGAGTGACCATCGCTCTTCGCTTCCACATCGACTGCGCGATCAGTCCCGAGGGATCTGAAGGCGAGTGATCGAGAAAAGAAACGTCGGGGAATGCAAAGAAACTTTGACAAGACGGAATCCTTTCTCGATCGTGGAGCGGGGTTTTCAGAAGGGGTGAAGGGAAGGGAGAGAAGGGCAGGTGAAGAGGGACGCAGAGCGAAAGAAGTATGAATGTCAAAGCGAGGAATCACGGAACTTCGACCGAGAGGGGCGAAAGAGACCGAGATTCGAACCTCTCCCTCGTTGTTCTCTCGCTGCTTGCAGAACTGCTTTGCTTCGTTTCATTCGTCGTCGATAACTTGGGAACATATCTACCGGTCTATAGCAGAAATAAAGGGTCAGTTCCGTCTGCCTTCGCGGAAAGCAGGCCAAGGAAGGCGAGGAAGTGGATAGAAACCGCTTACAGAACTCTGGACGATCGTCCGAACGCTTGACCACTTGTTTCCATGCTTCTTCGAAATCGGCAGAAAGAATGACGTATCTGAACACAAGCGAGCGAATTGAGAGTCAGTCGTCCGATCGCGACAGGTTCGACTGCCTGGGAGCAGGGTGCAGCAAGAAACGGGGAGAAAGCTTACCGGTTCTTGCGCACGGCTTGAAGACCGGCAGCTTGACAGATAGCGGAGATTTCGGCAGAAGAGAGCTTGTCGGGTCGTTGAACGTCTGAAGATGCGCGAAGAAGTGGAGAAAGTTCATCGGTTAGTCCGATCGACGCTCAAACCCAAAGAGCACGGTAGAGAACTCACAATCCTCAAGATCGACATCGGCACCAATACTCATTTTCCCCGTAATCGTCTGGAAGATCAACCTCTTTTCTCTCCTCGAAGGATTCGGGAATTCGATCTTCCTATCCAATCGTCCCGGTCGCAACAACGCAGGGTCCAAAGTATCGGCACGATTCGTCGCCATGATGACTTTGACGTTTGAACCTTGATCGAATCCGTCCATTTGGGTCAAGAGTTCGATCAGGATTCGTTGAACTTCTCGATCAGCTCCCGTTTGAGCATCGAAACGTTTCGTGGCGATCGCATCGACCTACAATTATATATATTGTGTCAGTTTTGCGCCCGCCCTGAAGATAGACTAGAGAGGTGTCAAGCTGACCTCGTCGATGAAAATAATTGAAGGAGCGTTTTCCCTCGCCATCCTGAACACATCTCGAACCATCCTAGGTCCTTCTCCTAGATATTTCTGAACGAACTCTGAACCGTTGACACGAATGAACGAGGCCGTAGTGTGATGAGCGACCGCTTTAACCAACATGGTTTTACCCGTACCTAATTCGACGAATCTTTCGTCAATCGAGAGAAGACAGCGGAGACTGATAGAGAGGACGTACCGGGAGGACCGTAGAGAAGTACACCACGAGGAGGATCGATACCGATTTGACGGTAGAGATCGAATTGAGTGAGAGGAAGTTCAACCGCTTCACGAATTTCTTGTTTCTGAACGTCCATTCCTCCGATATCCGAGTATTTTCTGCACTCGAAATTGTCAGTGAACCTCCTCTTTCTATCGAGTCAATGGAAAGGGAAACTCACACATCAGGACGTTCATCATTCGAAAGCATCGAGATTGAACTATCCGCCTCTGGGGGTAAAACATCGACTAGTGCATTCGAATGTCGATGAAGTGCGACCGAACTACTCGGTTTCAACAATTCCCTATCGATCGTGCTCAAAATCCTCACTACATAATTACTTCCCGTCGTTGATCCAACGATTCCAGTTTTATCATCGATCGGTTCGAGGAATTGACCGATCACGAGAGGAACCGATTTGATTCGTTTCACTTCTTCTTGGGCACGGAGGAGTTCACGTTTAAGGTTGAGCGATTCATCTTTGATGTAATCTTCTTGGAGTGCGAGCAGTTCGAGGTGCGCTTCAAGTTTCGCGAGTTTCAAGTAAAGATCTTCGGACGCGGGTGGGAGAGTCGAGAGGAGAGTCGCTTGATCGTTCACGGTAGCAGTGAAGGTAGGATCCTACGAGTCAGGCGAAGGAGACAGAGACGTAAGATGAGGTGAGTTACAAGTCCAACCGAGGACAGACGGGGAGACCGCGAGGTAGAATAGACTTACCTCTTTGTTGATCTCGATACCTAGTTGATCCATGGCGTGCGAGATCTACGGGAGGTGGTTGAGGGAAGGAGAGAGTGACGACTCCTTTTCGGTTGGAGCTATAGGAGGCGAGGATGGGCCTATACGAGGATCTACGAGCTATGTGGATGTGCTGCTAGTGATCTCCGAGTCGAATGGAGCGAAGCGAGGTGATGGTGAAAATCGAAGCAAGACGAAACGTCCGCTCGTCCGCACAACTCTGATTTCGTGAAAGCTGGATCGCTCAAGAATCGCTCGACAGACCAGTCCAATATGGAGGGCAAATCAGGGTATATTGGTATTGCGCACGAAACGAACAGGAGAGCAAAACACAAAACAGCAAAAAAGAAGAGAGAATAAGCAAAACTGGGAGCAAGACATTGCTCGGAAGCATATCGGCCCTGCGGCGAGGTAGAGAGGTGCAAAGAATGGAAGGGGAGAGGTGGATTGTACACGGGTTATGAGACAGTTGCAGGAAAGCAAGAAGAAAACGAAATGCTGTTCAAGAGCAAGCTCCTTTTTTACTTATTTTGCAGAGCATTCGCCAGCCTAGTCAAGATAGCAGCCGATTCCATCATCAGTACGAGCAGCGAATGATGATGAGTCGGAGCAACTGACCAGTCAAGACCTTCTTCGAGTCCTTCACCTTTGATCGCGCAACTCTTGTGAATACTCCATTGTCGATTCTTCAACGTGTCCAACCCTAGTCCTTCCGAAACTTCCGCCGCCGTCATCGCATCCGGTTGATCCTACGTAAATCCGTCGTCAATTCCATTAGCTCACTCCTCGAAAGACAGATGCGGAGAGAGACGAGTTACCTGTTTGTTTGCAAACACCAATAATTTCGCATCCTGTAATTCCTCCTCGTTCAACATGGCCAACAATTCGGCTTTATTGATCGGTAACCGTTCTCGATCTGAACTGTCAACGACGTAGACGACCGCTTTCGTGTCGGCGTAATAACATCTCCAATAAGGTCGGATCGAGGTTTGTCCTCCTAGGTCCCATACCTACTCAAGCCGAGCAGAACGACAGCAGCAGAGACGGAACGACGTCAGTGAGGACTAAGGGAAGAGAGAGGGAAGGGGAGAGACGGAGAACGTACTTGGAATTTTATATTTTTATACTGAACCGTTTCAACGTTGAACCCAATCGTCGGAATCGTTGTAACTACTTCCCCAATCTGTAATCGATACAGAATCGTCGTTTTACCCCTATACCAAAACACACAAAGGAACGAGAGTAAGTTGAATGAGTAAGCGAGAAACAGCCAGAAAGGCAAAACTTGAGAACGAGAAAGAGAGGGGAAAGGGAACTCACGCAGAGTCGAGACCGAGCATGAGTATCCGCATTTCTGTTGAGCGGTTGAAGAGGGCTTTGAACATGGACGAGAAGGAGATACCCTAGCATACGAGAGAGGTGGAGTAGGCGAAGTGACGGAAAAGACAGTCATCAGTTCACACGAATACAAAGTATACATTGAGATGTGAGCTCACCATCTTGACTAGAGGTCGGTATCACGCAGGAGAAGTAGGTGAGAGGTGGAGGACTAAGCCGACGAGGGGGAGACGAGAGTAGACCGGATTCGCGTTCGTGTTCTGGTGTTCGCGCGTACGAGATAGCCGAGTCGGATCTGGATCAAGTAAAGCGGCTGGTGTCAAGCTGTTTGATCCGGTGAATGGTGTCCGTTAGGAGATCGTTTGAACTTTCCTCGAAAGTGAGATCTCGACCTTTGATCACCACTCGGACATCCGCCTAGTCGCCCACTCTCTAGTGCAAGATGAGCCTACGAACATCACTACTGCGCAACACCGCGCCTACTACTCGAGCAGCAGCCGTAAGAGGACGACGATTTGTTCACCACAGAGTTCCACTTCCTTACTCTCTCGACTCTGGACTGCCCGAGTTCTTGTCCCCGAACGCATTGAAGACTGTCGCAGTAGATTGGCAACAGGGGGTTTTGGATCGATTGAACGATCTCGTACGGAGTGAGTAGTTCTTTCCCTCTCTTTCTTCCCTGAACTTTTTTACCCGGCGCTGACTGAAGGGACGATGGGATGTAGATACGGATGCGGAGAATTTGAGCGTGTTACAAACGCTGAAACAGACGGCGACGGATCCTTCGAAAACTTTGGCGTTCAATTACGCTTCGGAAGCTCTCAACAACTCTTTCTTCCTCTCTACTCTCGTGAGTCTACTCGATACAAGCTCTACGTCTTACTACCCAGTATGCTGATAGCTCCTCGTTCTGGCGCCGCGATAGTCCCCTTCCCCATCTGAACCTTCGCCTAATTCTTCTCTCGCACAACGACTCACTTCGACCCCTTCTCTCGGTTCCCTCTCTGCCCTCATCTCCCACTTCTCCGCTCACGTTTCTGGTCTACACCCAGCTTCAGGCTCTTACGTCTGGCTCGTAACGGATCCGAACGGAAACTTGGGGGTCGTCGGAACTTATGCGGGAGGAACCGTTCTCGTCAACGAGAGGAAACAAATGGGCCACGGAGCTTATTCTAGTGTTGATCTCAAGGTATTGGGGGAGAAGATCGAGGCACCGACGACTCCAGCAGCCTCCGAAGCAGAAGAATCATCGGCAGAATCTCCTTCGACCTCGGGTGAATCGAAATGGCAAACCATCCAACAATCCGCTTCCACTTCTCGACCCTCGAACCTCCTCTCCTCGGCGACTCCTACTCCTTCCTCCGTATTCTCTACGACTCTCTCCTCTCACAACGATCCTCGTTCTGCCGTCGGTCGTTCCCTTCATCCGTTGTTGTGCGTTTCGACTCATCAACATTGTTACCTCGAGGATTATGGAGTTTGGGGAAGGGACGAATACGTTAAACAGTGGTGGACCAAGGTCGATTGGAAGAAGGTTGAGGACAGCTTCGAGGCGTTCACGTCGAGAGCTGGTGCCGTTAGGAGGTAAAATAGGTTTATTCAGGGTATGCATTGCAAACTAGATCAACATAACATTCGAAGAGGCTCGTAGGTCGATGAGCTGAAGAAGAGAGGATCATACGAGCGAAGGGAAAAAGAAAACTCGATCTTTGCCCTTCCTTCGGCCCAATATTCCTCCTCCGGGCTCCTCTCGTCTATCTCTCGTCTGTTATGACATGTGATCAATCTCGACAGGCTCAGAACCTAGCCATTCAACAGGCAGACCAAGCGAGAGACCTGACTTGCAAGGATTTTCCTTTTTTTTTTTTTGCGATTCTGGCATTTTCGCGAAGACAGGCAGTTTACTACAGCACCGTACATAGCGTACTGTACTGTACTCGCTGATAAGATTTGTAGAGTTTTGAACAGCGAAGTTCAGAGAAAGCCAATCGAAAAACTGCTTCCGTCATTCTGCCGTCATCATCGTCCCTCCACCTCTCGGCTCTCTCTCAACAAGCGGAAGGCCCGATCACCTCGTACAACCGGAAACTTGCAGCTCAAAGGACACTACCACTCCCTACAGCTCCTCTACAGCTCTCTCTCGACCTCTCCAAGTCGGACCGCAAAAAAAAACTTTACTGTTTTTTTACCGAGCTTGCAAGCAAACGCCGGCCGACTGTGCCGACTATCTATCGATTCGATCCAGCAGTCACCTTTCGCCTAGCTTTCGAGCAGCCCTTCCCGGTCGACGAGTCACGGAAGAGCAAGTCTTAGTACGGCAAACAAAAGAGAAAGGCTGAATCGATTAGTCATCGACACCTCCTCAGCTCTCTCACGACAGCTTACACGTTGAAAAGAGTCAACGTGGAGAATGTTACAACAAGCTCCGGCAGTGATGGAGGTTAAACGCGAAGAAGGTGAGTTCTTTCGAGTCCGGGAATTAGATGACGCCAATTTAGGGAAGGGAGGCTTCAGAGGGACTTTACGCGACTCTCGGCGCGTCAAAGGAGGAACAAGGAGCGTATAGAAGGAATGAGAGGCGGAAAAGTTCAGACAGTCGAGAAGGAACAGTTGTCGCAAGAAAGGGAAAACTGCCTCGAGGCTCTCGCGCCGCCGAACTATAGTTGCGGGCTGAAAGAGTACAGAGCAATGCTTACGAACGTTCGATCTCTGTCGTAGGTGTTCCGGGTCGACATCGAGCGTCTTCGGATCCACTTTCTCGAGGTGGAAATTTCACGAATGGAAGCGGTGGAAGACTCGACCAAGAACCCAATCCTTTCGAGCAATCCTTCTCTGGACCTGGACCTTCGAGACCTACCGACGGAACGGTTACGGCTGGAGGAAGAAGAGCTCGTTCGACTTCACCTTCGTCTTTCATCCCTCGAGTCACTCCCGGAGGAATCAATGGAAGCGCGAAACTCCCTCCTCTCTCGTTCATGCAAACTCCCGGAGGAAGCGATTTGTCAAATTTCGGTTGGGGGGTAGATTCCCTCCGTACGGGTCCTCTCTCTCCCGCTTTGCTTAACGGACCAACGGGTTCTTACGATGCCGCTGCGACTCTCGGACGAACTGGACTGACCCCGCTCGTCGGTGGTCCCTCAGGCTCTCAACAACCAGGAGGAGGACCGAATCAACCCGGAGGAGGAGGAGGAGGATCTTCGAATGCCGCTGGAGCCGTTTCGTTTCCTCCGCCTAGTCCTGCGACCGCCGCTCTCTTCGCAATGATGACGAACAACACTCCCGGGACCGCAGACGCTTCGGCACTCGCAGGAGGAGGAACTCGACCTCACGAAGGACCGAACGAAGGAAATCAATTCGAAGCGAGTTTTGCCCGAGCAAACTCAGATTCGAAATTACCCCCTCCTCAACAACACCTTGAAAGTCATCCTATGAACGACTTGCGACAATCGGCGATCATGAACAACAACAACGCTTCGAGTTCTCATCCTCATTTACCTCCTGCGATTCTACAGCAAAGTCAATCTCATCCCGGTCCGACTTCTCAAGCGTTCATCCCTCACGGTTCGCATTCCTACACCGGTCATCCCCTACCACCTAATCCTCCTACATTCCCTCACGCAGCGCCTCACCTTTCTCATCTCGCTCCTCATCCCCATGCCCAACCTCCTCCTCACCTCATGAATCACTCGTTCGCACCTCAAACCCAACAAGCTCCTGCTTCGGTTCCTCCTCCGCAAGGTGGTCCTTCGAACGCGACGAATCCTCTCGATCTCCTCTCGCAAGCTTCGTTCCATAACGACGATGCCGTCGTTGCAGCCGCCGCTCTTTCCGGTCTCGCAACTCCAGGAGGTGGATTCAATGCTGCAGCAGTTGCCGCTTTGAACGCTCATCAGAATGGACAACCTCAACCGAACGTGAATCATCCTCCTCCTGGAATCATGCCCGGTTCGACGATGGGAATTCCTCAAATCGCTCAGCATCAACAACATCATCAATCGCAACATGGACAAGGTCAGAACGGAGGAGGGATGATTACGGTGAAAGGAGAAGATGGAGCAGGACCTCAACCTCCGAGAGCGAAGAGAGCGGCGGCGAGTAATACTGGAACGGGGAATAAGCGAACGAAACGAGGTGCAGCAGCTGCGAATCAGACGACGAGTGGTCAGTCGGAAGAGCCGGAGGAGGCTATGATGTCAGGAGGAACGAAGAAGAGTCAACCGAAACGAGCGGCATCGAAACGAGGAGCGGCGGCGAAGAAACAGAAATCGGAAGATTACGAAGATTTCGATGGAGACGATGGAGGAGGAGATTCGATGATGGATGGAGACGATGACGACTTGAATATGATGGATGATCCGGCACCTGCGCCGGCGGTCAACAAGGGAGGAAGAGGCAGGAAAAAAGACACGGGAGAAACTGAGGAGGAGAAAAGGAAGAATTTCTTGGAAAGGAATCGACAAGGTAAGCGCACACTTCACTCAGTCTGTTCAGAACACGGGACTGAGCGAAATTCTCGGTGCTTGCAGCTGCTCTCAAGTGTCGTCAACGCAAGAAAGCCTGGCTCCAATCTCTTCAAACGAAAGTCGAACTACTCACGACCGACAACGACACGCTTCAAACGACCGTCAACAACTTGACGGAAGAAGTCAATTCGCTTCGTGCGATTCTCGCGGCTCATTCGAACTGTCCCGTCGCCGTAGCGAATGGAGCTCCTTCTCTTCAGTCACAGCACTCTCACGCTCCGCCGCCTCATCACGCCGGAATGTCGAATCAACCTCAACAAGCCTACGCTCAGTCGAGGTATTAGACTCGATTTCTAGCTGTTCTTTTCCTCCTCTCTTTCCCGCAATTCCGCTCCTCGCAATCGTTCCTTCCCTTTCTTACTCGCACCTATCACTCAGCTATACTCGCCCTTTCGATCCTGTTTATAGTCTCTGCCCCCATTCCCGTTCTCTCTTTCTCTTTGGAACTGCTCTCTCTCGATTTTCTGCCTCTGCTCTTCGGACCTTTCTTTCACTCATACTTTTACCTTACTCTTTGTCGTTCCTTTAGCACCCAGCCCCCTTTCCCTTCTTCTTCTCCTTCCTCGTTCTCTTTTGACTCGCTTTCGACTTCTTTCGTGTATAGTTTTCTCGCTCTCGCGCTTTTTTACTGTTGGAAATATCAGTCGTTTCCAGAAACTGCTTTCCGCTGCATTCCGTTTGAGAGGATCAAGATTCAACAATTAAGGCTAAGCGAGTCGAACGACTAGTTACAATCCCATTCCGCCCGCTCCTAGCATCTGCTCCATCAGTCTCTCGGCTCTTTCCCTCCTTCGTTTCAGCATAGTCTCTTCGTCCACCTCCAAGCCGGTCGATCCCTCTTCTTCCCGTAAAACGCCTTCTCTAGCTAACCGGATCTGCTCGAACATGTCTTCGAGAGAGTCGAGATCTTTTTCATCTGCCTCCTCTAACTCATTTGTCGAATCGTCTTTATCTGACTTCCGCTCGTCGTTCGTGTCGCATAAGGGAGGCGACCTCGAAGTGGAAGAAGGTGGAAAGGGGTCTAGGAAAGAAGTTGCGAGAGAGGAGGTAGAAGCTTCGACGAAAGGTGAGAAATCGTCTTCGAATGACTCCTCTTCTTGCCGAAGCGGAGCCGGCTCAGACTGTGGTATCCGAGATGCTGAATCCGAAGTCGCAGTAGACAGAGGTGAAGCGTTATTCGTGGATTTTCGGGGTATCGAAGGAAGAAAAGTAGCAGGGAATTCGAGTTTCGTAGGAACGAAAGGTCTCGGTTCAGGTAGAGGTGGTACTCCTAGACTCGTGAAGTCTTCTTCCTCCTCCGTGTCGTCCTCCTCCGCCTCTAACCCGACATCGTTCCCCCGATTTCGCCGTAGCTTAGCCGGATCGGGATCCGTGTTTCGGACCATTCCTTCCCACATGTGACTCTCTAACGCATCTCGTATCCGTCCTAATCCTTCGCCGTGGTCATCTTCCAGCGCTTGATCTGATGTGCCGTCGTCGAAACCGCTGGAAAGATCGATCCATTCGAATCCATTATCAAGTGCTAGGTCGTCCCATGCTTCCTCGTCCGGTTTCTCCGTGACTCTATTCGTCATTCTGAACGCTTGAGATGACCCTGTCACCGTCGTGGGGGTAGAAGGTTGCGGAGGGAGAGTAACGAGTAACGAAACGTCGAATTCGGGAATCCTTTTCGAGAGTGTTTCAAGTAGCTGTTTCGCCGGAGCCGGCGGCATCTGTGTGGACGAGACCCTCGAACGCGAGCTGTCAGCGGTGTCACGCCGGGGCAAGCAACCGTACAAGACTCAGAACCTCACAGCTTGCGAAGGAACGAGAACGACGATAGCTGGTTCATCTCCATCTCCCGCGACCGCTACTTGAGCTCCTTCAGCATCTGCAAGCGGTAGTATTCGGAACTGAACGTTGGCGGAGTAGTACTTGTTGCGAATCGACCAGGGAGAGGTGAGGTGGGGTAAATCTTCAGCTCCGCTGCTGCGTTCGGGGTTTGGTGCGTCGCCTGAATAGCTCTTTAGCTCTATAGACAGCGCAGGATCAGTTAAGCGCGATCACAGAGGCAGGAGAGGGAGAAGGACGAACTATCGATGAAGAATTTCGCGTCGACGACCGAAAGAGGGGCGATAGGTACTACCAGTATAGTCGATTCTGAACCATGTTCACTCATCCCGAGGAGCCTAGAAAAGGGTGGAAAGTTGGCGTAAAGGCGGAAAATGAGTCTGGAAAAAAAAGTTGGAGAGTCGACCTCTCTCTCAACCACGTTCTTCGACTCGTGAGAGCGGTAGATCCAAGCACGATGCCACCTAGAACAAGCAGAGCCCCGACTTCTACTTCGAGCAATCCTCGCAAACGTCGACAATCTGATCAAGAAGCGACTTCAACTTCTTCTAACGTTCCTCTCTTACCCGCAACTGCCTCGTTGGGTACTCTCGTATTCGGCAGTGATGGAGAAGATGATGGAGATGTATTAGACCGGGACTCGGCAGAGGAAGAAGATGATGGAGTTGAAGAAACTTTTCCAGAAGTCGATTTGGGAGATTCAGACCCGGAAGACGACTCGTTCGATGGATCGGCCGATGAGGAAGATTTCGAAGATGAGGAGGAAGATGAAGAGGCGCTCTTGAGAGAATTAGAGGAAGAAGAGGAGGAGGACGTTTTGTCAGGTTCGGAGGAAGATCCGTCAGATTTAGACGAGTTGATCAGGAGAAATACGTCGAAACCGACAGAGAATGAAGCACCGACACCGTTTACGGGTTTGGAAGCGTTAGAAGAGGAGGGAGTCATGAGGGATTATATGAAGAGGAGTAGAACGGTCAAGAGCGAGCTCACTGGAAAGGACCTCACCGTGTGGGATGAAGAGATTGATGCAGAGTATGCTTCAGATAGTTCAACTGAAGAGGTACGTCCAAAGTCTCGCCCTAACTCTGTCTCTCTCCGATTCCTGATCATTTTGTTTTGCGAAACAGACGACGAACCGAGTTGGAAACGTCCCCGCTTACTGGTATGACGACCTACCACACATTGGCTACGACATCGACGGAAAGAAAGTCATGCGACCGGCAACTGGAGACGAACTCGATAAATTCCTTGAGGGAGTCGAAGATGAAAACGGTGGATGGTACGTTTTCGACTTCATCTCGATGCCTTCCTGTTGGCTGATAAGACTCGATGTGTTTTTGTAGGACGACTGTACGAGACAAGTTACATCAACAAGACGTCGCATTGACGGAAGAAGAGCTCGACCTGATTCAACGTCTCGCCAAGGGAGAAAACCCCGATTCGAACTACGACCCTTACGAGGATTCGATCCCTTACTTTTCCTCTCAAGTGCTCCAAACTCCTCTCCCCGGTCGACCCGAACCGAAATCTCGATTCCTCCCTTCGAAATGGGAACACAAAAAAGTCATGAAGATCGTTCGAGCGATTCGAGCAGGACGAATCGTACCTCGACGACCTGGAGCCGCGAAAGCGCCCGAAGCACCTCGCTTCTACGGTCTGTGGGCTACGACGGACGCTCCTATGGCTCCTCACGCGATGCATATGCCTGCGCCGAAACTCACCCTACCGAGTCACAATGAATCTTACAACCCTCCTGAAGAGTACCTTTGGTCGAAAGAGGAGGAGGAAGAGTTCAACGAGCAAGAGAAGGAGGACAAGAAGGGCAAAGTCGTCCCGAGGAAGTTCAACTCGCTTCGTCAAGTTCCCGCCTACTCGGAATTCGTTCAAGAACGATTCGATCGATGTCTCGACTTGTACCTCGCGCCTCGTATGCTCAGGAGGAGACCGAAACTCGATATTCAAGATCCTTCCGAACTCATCCCTAAACTGCCTTCACCGAAAGAACTTCGACCTTTCCCGACTACTCGATCGATCACTTACCCTCACCCGAACGGAGTCCGAGTACGATGTGTCTCGATCGATCCGACTGGAATGTGGGTCGTGACGGGTGCTGAAGATGGAGAAGTGAGATTGTGGGAGTGCGCGGTCGGACGATGTGCGATGAAGTGGAAGATCAAGGACGAAGGACCGATCTACAGCGTCGAATGGTGTCCTGACAAGGAGAAGAGTA
The DNA here is from genome assembly GCF_050403485.1 of Sporobolomyces salmoneus. Classification (NCBI taxonomy): domain Eukaryota; kingdom Fungi; phylum Basidiomycota; class Microbotryomycetes; order Sporidiobolales; family Sporidiobolaceae; genus Sporobolomyces; species Sporobolomyces salmoneus. Next base: position 749,257 of record NW_027481161.1, on the reverse strand, counting down.
TTTTCGCCGTCGCCTCGTGAGTGTCTTCTCGTATCTAGCCTTGAGCTTGCATCGACTGACCCTTCGTTTTTCTCTCGTTAGCTCCTCGAAAGTACACCTCATTTCCCCTCTACCTCTCCTTTCCGACTCTCTCGCCCTCCGAACATCTTCCTTTGCTCTCGCCGGCTTCAACGCTGTCTCGACCGACGATCAGGGAAACAAGAAGGCGTTCACTCAACCGCAAGAGGTCGTTTGGCGTAAACCGAAGGGAGACGCCGAGAGGGAAGAAGGAAGGTTAGTTGAAGTTGAGGTACCGGGAACTCTCAAACAAGTGACATGGCACAAGAGGGGAGATTACTTCTCGACTGTTTCTTCACCAGGTGAGTCTTCAACATTTCTTCCTGTCGTTTCAGCTGTTGACGTTTCCTCCTCGCGATTCAGCTGGTGCTCGATCGGTTCTCATTCACCAACTCTCGAAGCATCAAACCCAAGCACCGTTCAGCAAGATGAAGGGAGACGTTCAACGAGTCGCATTCCACCCTTCTCGACCGCATTTCTTCGTCGCAGTGAGTTTCCCCTTTGCTCGTTTCGCAATGGATCGATCGCCTGACGTAACGCGCTCTCTCTACAGACCCAACGACACATCCGTATCTACGATCTGATGAAGCAACAACTCGTGAAGACTTTGAACCCCGGATTGAAGTGGATTTCGAGTCTCGATATTCACCCTCTCGGAGGTGAGTTCCTCGTCGTCTGTACTCTTGTTCAGCGCAACGATTAACACCCGGATACTCTAGACAACTTGATCGTCGGATCTTACGACCGAAGATTAGTCTGGCACGATCTCGATCTCTCTACAACTCCCTACAAAACTCTCCGCTACCACTCTCGCGCTCTCCGAGCCGTCTCATTCTCTCCTTCCTACCCTCTCTTCCTCTCGACTTCGGACGACGGTTCGATCCACATTTTCCACTCGACTGTCTACTCGGACCTACTCACGAATCCTCTCATCGTTCCCCTCAAAGTCCTCAAGGGTCATTCGGTCACAGAATCTCTCGGTGTCCTCGACGCGAAATGGCATCCGAGAGAACCTTGGGTCGTTTCGGTCGGTGCCGATGGAGTTGGTCGACTTTGGTGTAACTAGAGGGAGTTTTCGGTTTCAGCTCGCATTTCGTTTTTTGTAAGTGCTATGTTCGCCTTCATAGAAGTATCCGTGTGACTAACGAAAGAACATGTGCGCAACCGCAGGTTGGTAGATTTAGCTCTACATTATCGTCGATCGTCGAAAACAGAAAACATCGCATTTCCGCATCTTGAACGTCTGGTCCTCTCCGTCTCTCCGCTTGCCTCGGTTTCCGTGACTTCTTTCGCTGGCAGCTCTCCCCTCCCACCCCTCCCATCCCACCCTTTCCCCCTTTAAACCCCCGCTCCACGATCGAGAAAGGATTCGTCTTGTCAAAGTTTCTTTGCATTCCCCAACGTTTCTTTTCTCGATCACTCGCCTTCAGATCCCTCGGGACTGATTGCGCAGTCAATGTGGAAGCGAAGAGCGATGGTCACTCTACTCACCAGTTCTTGAGCGAAAGCGAGGAAGGTAACTCGGTCCATAGAGTTTTTTGCTTTAAGCCTGCATCCCCCCTCATTTCTCTGCTTCAAAGCGCGTGCCTGTTCTGCTGTGTAAGTCTCCTCTCCTTTGCTTTGAGTGTCGTCGTCTGGAGAGCTGATTATGGTTCTTCGCAGAGTCGTCCTTCGCCTGAAATCTCAAACTTCGTTCATTTCGACTTGTTCTCTCCTCGCTCCTGTCCGGCTCGACGGTCCCATTCATCCTTCTGATCTCTTCCACTCTTCCGCCCGTCTCTCGCACTTCCTTTTCCCCTTTCCTACTTCTTCTCTGCCCCCTTCCCCTTTCCCTGTTTCACGCTCCTTGACCGATTCAACCATCTCTCTCCCCAGTAGATGGTTCATCTCTTCGATCCAGAAGAGTGAATTCACAGGTCAGAGAGAACTGTTCGCAGTTCTCTCTCTTCTGAACAGAAGGAGCGCAGAGCGATGGTCTCTCTACTCACCAGGCCTGGAGCTCTCTCTTTGAGCTGTGATAGGTTTGGTCCATAGAGTTTTAGCCTGCATTTCATTTTCTACTAGTTTGGGTAGACTCACTGATCGAAGTTCCTAGCTTGCGAATCGAAACCTGCGAAACCAAGCCTTAACTTCAACTTCGTCAATATTACTGCAATGTAGAGACGATCACGCTACAGTACAGCCGTCGCTGACAGCACACCCTCGCCGTCGCTGTCCGAGGAGAACGCACGGATCCTCAAGCTCTTCTTTACAAGTTGCTCGAGCCGCTGGCATTTTTTTTGGTCTCTTCCCTCTTCGTCAACCTCGCCCTTCGTCACGAGCTCCAGACCCAATCATATCTCACTTCGCATTCCCTCCTCGCCATGAAGCTTGCTTCGAACCTCGCTTCTCTCCGACTCGACGAGACAACAACCCCCTCTCTTCCTCCCGAGCTCCTTACTGAAATCATTGAACGCGCAGCGCACTGCGACTCAACCTACGAATCTTATATGAATCGAATCGAAACCCTGTCTTCTCTCTCCCTCACAGATCGAACCTTTCGCGAATTGGCTCAGCCTCTCCTTGCTCAAAAAGTCAATTGCCAGACTCTCGAGTTCTTGGAGAAGATCTCGCACGGAGATGTCGCTGCAAAGGTGGAAAGTTTGGCGTACGATCCGCGGTCAGGATGGCCCAAGTTTTACTTCTCCGCCCGTTTCGTGAATTTGACCGAACTGAGGGTTTCCAATGGAAACTCCGACGTGAGTCCCCTCCAAGGACATCAACGTGAGTCCCTCTCCCCGGCGGTGAGGATGAAAAGTCGAGAAGCTGATCACTTACGCGCGCCAGCAGATCTCGCGAGGCTCGCATTCGAGAAATGTCATCTGTCAGGGTGGTCCGACCTCATCCTTCCCCAACTCGCCGAATTGTCGCTCAACAGTGTCGCCATCTTCCCTTCCACAGGAACTCCACGAGAAAGACTTGCCGACTTCTTTTCGATTTCTTATTTCCCCTCCCTTCGAGCTTTGGGCACTCAATCGTCAGGAATTGTGGGCCTCAGACAAGACGGCATAGTGATCGATCACGATCTCGCTTGTCGGCTCGATTGCATTGTCGGAGATCGAAGCTGTGTGATCCGCCAACGAGTTGCCGATGTTCGACCTTCGCCCTCTTCCACCTCCCTCGGTTGTCCCGTCCCTTTCCTTTTTGATCTCGATCTTTATGAAGAAACCACTTACGGCCCATCTCGCCCCTCTTCTGATCCGGTACTGTCAACGACTCACATCCAAATCCGTCTTCCCTGCGAATCGACTCCCGATCCACCTCCAATCGAAACGGCTCTCTCTCTCGTAAAAGATCTCCTCGTCCACTCTACAGCGCTGCAAGAACTCTACATCGACGTGTACCCGGGAGACGGAAGAAGGAGCTACGTCCTCAACGGAGAACTGCAAGAGAGAGTAGGGAAGCTCGAGGATCAGGCGAGGAAGAAGAATGTCGAGATCATCTGGGAGGACAACGAAGAAGATTGGTGTAGGAGCTTGGTATCGAAAGAGTTCTGGAGGAGGTCCAAGGAGAAGAAAGAGATGAAGAAGGGAGAAGGAAATCAAGAATGAGCTTTGTAGGGAAAAGGGAGAAGGAAATCCAGCTTGAGCCGCGAGCTGTAGTCTGTTTGGTTTGGTTTGTCCTTTGTCAGATGCAATGCCTCTCTTCGTCGTGTCCTCGCAAGGAGACAGTGGAAAGATGTCTCGCGAAGAGAGCGAGCAACGGCTAAGACGTGAAAGGAGAAGGGAGAAGAAGCGTTCAAGCTGCAGCTCAGCTGGACACATTTCCCGGCAACAGAGAGTCGGTAGAAAGGTCACATTCGCAATGACAGACAGTGATAGGGAGAGGTTTCAGCAACAAACAAACAGTAACAAATCTCAAGCGTAAACCTTGGAGTCTCTCCTCGCTTTCTCCTCTTTGCTTTCTTCTTCTTCCTCGCGATGTGGAGTGCCTCGACCTGTCTCGAATGCGAACACGCTTCTCTGGTGGTCCATGCATGGTCAGATGTGAGGCGAATGAGATCCGAGCGGTATACCGGAAGGTGCGAGACGAAAACCCACCTCTTCCGAATTACAGTAACTGTTTACCAGCTCTCTCCGTCGATTTCGCTACGATACCAGCTCACTGCTCCGCTCTCGACATTTTCATCTTTCCAAGCGGTAAAATATCGGTACTTTCCGTCGCCCAAAGGTCGAACAGCACATAATCGAGTCGAGTTCGGATGTAGAGGGTTGGGAATCGGACGAGGAGGGATCGATTCGTAATCGTTGAACCAGAGTGCGAAAATTCCCTCAGTAACGGATGCTGGAAGGGCAGCGAGAAGACGAAGAAGTGAAACGCTCGATTCGTCGACTAGGAAATACGATGTCGGCGGCTCGTCGATTTGGACAACGACCCGAGTCAACGAACGAAGGCGTGGAAGATTTTGTACGAGGGCCGAAAGAGAATCGGTAAAGTGGTCAGGGTACCATTTGAGTTCGAGGGAAGTTAACCGAGAACAGGTAGTGAGGAAGTTGTAGTCGAGAGTCTGGCTTAGGTGACCATAGAAAGTGTATCGACATGGATCCAGTTGAGCGACGAGATAGGCGCAGAATCTTGACATATCGATGTCGCTCGTTCCGAATGCTTGAGCGCTGAGAGTACTCAGTTTCTTGGGGGAAGTCGATGGATAAGCCGCGTCAAGACTTCCAGCGGGAATCACGAGATCGACAAACTCCGCCACCAGAATGTCGAGGGCGGGGAATCCGGCGTCGAAAGCCCTGGCGACCTCGAGCGTCCATTCGATTCTTCCTTGAATGTTCAGTTCCCAACGCCAAAGACGTGGTAAAGCGCCAATTGTCTTGACCATTGTGAGGAAGGTAGAATTGAGGTTTTCCCGAAGTCTCGCCTGAAAAGTGAGCCCGGTCAGAGCAGAGGTCAAACGCAGGATTTCGATCAACTCGTCGAGGGATTCGGTTTCGAACGCGGTATCCTCCTTGTCCTCCTCCTCCTCCTCCATATCCGTGCAGTAATAGTGATCCAATTGTCGAACGAGCTTCGCGAGATGAGGGAAGTGCTGGAAATGACGAGCGAGAGAAGAAATAGAATACTTGTCGATTTTTAAGGACCTCCATCGTAGAGCCTGACCAAGCGGGACAAAGCGTCGACATACGAGAGATACTGACTTGCCGTTCGCGGTGTTGTCTTTCCTGGTTTGGCGAGACGGATGGCGGAGGTGAGAGACGATCTCCGCGACGATTTCGGTCGGGAGGAAAGGAACCGGCATAGGGGGAAGCGGGAGGAAGATAAGGGGTTGCGCAGTGGGTGATGGCGAGCGTGAGATGAGTCGGGAAGGCGAAGGCGGAGGTGTAGGGCAGGAGGGTGAGAGGAGGAGAACGAGGAAAGAAGCGGGTTCTAGCGGGTGAAAGAGCCGATAGATGCTATCTGCCCCCGCCCCCAAGGTTAGCTACGGGTATTTCGGTGGTCTGGGAAGCAGGAACGGCTCACCTGGAGGAAGCTAGACGGTTGCAGAGTCGTTTCGAGATGAACTTGGGTCGAAGGCGAAGCGGTCGAGAGGGAAGGTCGTTCCTGCGCGTCGATATCTTCTACTAGACTCTTGTATGTTCTGCCGTGCTTCGAAAGCCTTTCTGGTGATCGAGTGAAGGGTTAAAGAGCAAAAGTTGATCGATCCTTTCTTTCATCTCTTTGTCGCTCTCACTCTTTGGTCGACATCCCGAAAACCGAGTTTGCCACTTCCAAAGTCGACTAACCGCCACGGAACACACTGGCGCACTGGATCCAACTCGAAACGATCAATCTCATCACCTTCTACACGAACCTCCCTCTCCGCTACCTCTCTCTCGCCTCCGATCACTGACTAAACACACAGGAGGAGAACACAGCGCTCTAACGGACCGAATCGGATAGGATCGACCCGACTTCGAGATCTGCGCCTCTCTCCCGATTCACCTACTAGCCTCTCTCTCCCGACCTCGCTCTCTTACCTCGCTCTCTTGACAAAGTCCATCTATCCGTGAAGCCTCTACACCTGGAACCCGCTTCTCTGTCTCGAAACTCCCCTTCCCTCCCTCTCCTTTCGCACGCCGACTTGGAAGAATGCGCACGATCATTTTCCCTCCTGAACTCCTCTCGATCATCGTTCAACACGCAGCTGAGTGCGACTCGACTCGAGACTCCTATAAGAAGCGACTGCGAACTCTCTCGGCTCTCTCACTCGTCAGTCGAACGTTTCGCGAGCTCGCTCAACCTCTCCTCGCTCAAAAGGTTCACTGCACGAGGCCGGAGGAGCTCGCAGAAGTCTTGAGTACGGAACTTGCTGAAAGGGTCCACAGCTTGACCTTTGGAGAAACCTTGAATTATCAACACTTTCCTCGCTTGATGAACCGTTTCGTCAACTTGACTCGATTGAGGGTTATTAACGGGAGCTTTGACTTGGAGACCCTCGGAAGACACCAACGTAAGTTCCTTCTCGCTGGCCCTGAGAATAGAGTGGAGAACCTGATTTCCCCTTCAGATCTCGCGACACTCGCAATCGAACGTTGTTCTTTGGAAGGTTGGATAGACCTCATCCTGCCCCACCTAGTCGAGTTCTCGATCGACCACTGCATCATCATGATTCCCACGGGTCCTTCAGGGGAAGGATCGGTCAACTTCCTTTCGACTGCACGCTTTCCCTCCCTTCGAGCTTTGGCACTCCAACGAGTAGGGTATCAAGGCCCTGGAAGAGAATCATTATCAGTCGATTTTCGTCTCGCTTCTCAACTCGATTGCATCGTCGCGGATCGAGTCTATCCCACTTCTCCAACCGGAGATCCTCACCATCCAACTTCTCCCGCCTCCCTCGATTACCCCATTCCTTGCCTTTTCGACCTCGCTTCATTCCACAAGACAACCTCCTGGGGCAATCCGTCTATACCTTCCTACCCAAAACTCTCGCAAACTCACGTTCGAGTCCGTCTTTCCTGCAAACCGACTCCCAGTCGCTTTCATGTCCAAACGGCTCTCTCCCTCATGAGAACTCTCCTCGTCCACTCTACCGTGCTGAAGAAGCTCTATCTCGACCTCTTCCCTCGGAACGGAAAGGGAGGTTATGTTCTCGATGAAGACTCGGAAGAAAAGATGGCGAGACTCGAAATTCAGGCAAGGAAGAAGAATGTAGAGATTATCTGGGAAAGTCACAAAGATGATTGGTGCGCGAGCTTGATGTCGAAGGAGTTCTGGAGGAGGTCCAAGGAGAAAAAACAGAGGGAGAACGAAGGAAATCATCGTTGATCTCGAGTTTGTAATAGTTTCTGTTCTTTGTCTGTCTACTTCTTTGCAATCTTGTGCACAACCCAATACAGATTAGCGGAATTCCCACGTAGGAGGCGATCGGGCGAGGCTTGTGAGATAACAGAAAAGAGAACCGTTCCAGCTACGATCGATCGCTTCTATTCTGTTTCTCTCGCGCAACACAAGGGTGAGTTGACCGTCCAGAGCGACTGGAAGAAGAGGAAGCGCGAAAGAGCTCAATAGCAAACAAATAGTAACAGATTTCAATCGTGGACCTTGACTTCACTTTTCACGAGTTCCTCCTCATTTCTCCTCTCTTCTATCTCTCTCTTCCTCCCGACATTATGTGCCTCGACTACTCGACGTAGATGTTCTTCTCCCTTTTCGTTGCGCTAATGGAGTCACGGCGAAGAGATCAGAGCGGATTGCGGGAGGAGGGCGAAACAAAAAAACTCACCTCTTTTCGTTCAACCGAAATATGACCGCCAATCTTCTCCCTCAACTTCGCCACGGTACCATTGAGCTCTGCCTGTTTCCTCTTGCTCTTCTTTCCACACATGCACAACTTGGTAATCTCCTCCAGCCTCGGGTCGGACAGCGGTCATTCGGACCGGTTTCGATCTTGGAGACTCAGGCAGTTCGCCGTGAGGTATCGTTTCATAGTCGTTGAAGCTCAGGGCCACGCAGACGGATTCAAGAGAGGCTGGAAAGGCAGTGAGCACTCGGTGGAACGGAATGTTTGTTTCGCCGAGTGTGGTTGTCGCCGTCTCCCGATCGTATACACAAATCCCGAGATGATTCAGACACTGGAGATGTGAGAGCTGATCGAAGAGCGCTGATGATGAGATGAGAACGTCGTGAGGACACATCGTGATCTCCAACCGACTTAAGCTTGAACAGGTCGAGAGGAATGCGTAGGTGACATCGTGGGCGACGTGACCTCCAAGAGCGCAACGACGAAGAGCCAACGGGTCGAGTCGGTTGAAGAGGTCGAAGCCTAGACGCATCGCTTCAACGACGCTTCCTCCGATGAAAGCGGTCAGATCTTCTATTGGTAAGCGTGAACCGGAGGCAAGAGGCGCGTCAAGACCATCCCCAGGGGTCGAATCGATGCTGAGATCTAACGTCAGGGAATCGAGGACGGGGAAGCCGAGGTTGAAAGCCCTGGCAACTTGGGCCGTCCATGCGTCCGTTCCGGTGATCTCAAGTATGAATTCGCGAAGTTGTGGCAAGGCGCCTGTCGTCCGGAAGATTCTGTGGAGAGCCGACCTTGAGCTTTCGTTGTTGTCTGCCTTGAACTCAAGATAGATAAGTGAGATGGTCGAAGTTAAGACTTGAAGCAGAGCGTCGAGAGATTGAGCTTCAAACGCCGGTACCTCCTCCTCCACATCTTCGTCAGTTTCCTCGAATAGCTGTGGTTGTATCAAAAGTCGGACCAGTTTGGCGAGATGGGGGAACTCTTCGAAATGTCGAGCGAGCGAATGAATCGACGATGGATTGGTTTTTACGACCCTCCACCGGAGCGCTTGACCGATAGGAGCGAATTGTCGACACACGAGGGAGATGGAACATCCATTCACGATGCTGTCGTTGACCGATTGATGAACGGGAGTGCGAAGGTGAGAAACGATTTCGGCGATAATTTCGGTCGGAAGGAAAGGAATCGGCATAGCGGGAAGCGAAAGGGAGCAAGGGTCTGAGCGTGAAATGAGTGACAAGGAGAAGGCGGAGGTAGAGGGGAAGAGGGTGAGAGGGAGAGAGGGAGAGAGGGAGAGAGAGAGGAAAGGAGCGGTTCAAGCGAAGAGAAGAGATGAGAGAAGCCGTCTGCGCGCGCATACATAGTCAGCCTCGAGTCTTCCGGTAGCCTCGGAAGCAGAACGAACTCACGTAGAGGGCGCTAGGCGGTTGCAGAGTCCTTTAGAGATGAAGTCGAGTTGCAGGTGAAGAGGTCGAGGGGACAGTGATACCTGCGCGTCTGAGTCTTCTACTGGTCTGTAATACGTTCTACTGTGCTTCTGATGCCGTTCTGATGGTCGAGTAAAGGGTAGGAGAGCAAAAGTTGATCGATCCTTTCTTTCATCTCTTTCTCACTCTCACCCTTCACTCGACATCTCCAGAACCGAGTCAGCCGCGTCCGAAGTCGACTGAACGTCTCGGAGTACTCGGGCCCACTCGAACCAACTCGAAGCGATCGATCTCCCGACCTTTGGCACGACCCTCCCTCTGCGCTACCTCCCTCTCGCTCTCAACCGACGAGTAGACATACACGAGGAGAATATAGCGCTCAAATGGACCAAGGTGGATAGGATTGAACCGACTTCGAGATCTGTCCCTCTCTTTCGATTCATCTACCTCTCTTTCCCGTCTTCCTTCCCATCGACCTCGCTCTCTTACCTCGCTCTCTTAACCAAGTCCATCTATCCGTAAAGCCTTCATACTTGGACCCCGCTCCTCTGTGCCGAAACTCCCCTTCCCTCCCTCTCCTCTCCCGCGCCGACTTGGAAGAATGAACACGGTCATTCTCCCTCCTGAACTCCTCTCAATCATTGTTCAACACGCAGCTGAATGCGACTCGACTCACGACTCGTACAAGAAGCGACTTGGGACCCTTTCAGCTCTCTCACTCGTCAATCGAACTTTTCGCGAAATCGCTCAACCTCTCCTCGTTCAAAAGGTTGTCTGCAGAAACCCGGACGAACTGTTAGCGATCTCGGATACGGGTGTCACTAACAAGGTCCGAAGTCTGACCTATGGAGAAGTCCTCAAGTTCTCGGGCATTTTTTGCTCGATGGGCCAATTCGTCAACTTGACTCGATTGAGGGTTATGTACAGGAGCTTTGACTTGCAGAGGCTGGGAGAACATCAACGTGAGTCCTCTCTCCTTGGTCGCGGGTATAGAATGCAGGTTCTGATTTCCCCTTCAGATCTCGCGACGCTCGCAATCGAAAGTTGTTCTTTGAGTGGATGGACAGACCTCATACTTCCCCAACTCGTCGAGCTCTCAATCGAATGGAGCGACATCACGCTTCCTACGGTTCCCTCAGGAGAAGGATCCGTCGACTTATTTTCGACCGAACGCTTTCCTTCCCTTCGAGCTTTGGCGCTTAAGAATGCGCGGCTCGCTGGGCAAGGAGTAGAGCGACCGCCGGTGGATTACTCTCTCGCTTGTCGACTCGATTGCATCGTTGCCGATCGAGTCTATCCCCTCAGCAATCAACCCGGAATCCTCCAAACTTCGTCCCCTTACCCTTCTCTCGGTTATCCCGTTCCCTTCCTCTTCGAGCTCGATCCACATCGCGATACGACCTCTTGGGGTTGGGGACGTCTCCCACTCCCTTTCGACCCGTCAATCCTGTGCGCTCACGTCCGAATCCGTCTTCCCTGCAAATCGACGCCCGATCCATCTCAGGTCGAAACGGCTCTCTCCCTCGCCAAAGCTCTCCTCGTTCACTCTACCGCGCTCAAGGAGCTCTATCTCGACCTGTTCCCTCGGAACGGAAAGGGAGGTTATGTTCTCGGTGAAGACTTGGAAGACAAGATCATGGAGTTTGAGGATCAGGCAACGAAGAAGAATGTAGAAATTATCTGGGAGACTCACGAGGAGGACTGGTGTAGGAGCTTGGTATCAAAAGAGTTCTGGAGAAGGTCAAGGGAGAACAGACGTGAATAGAAGCAATAGAAGCGAGGAGGAATCAAAGCAAGTTTTTCCGTCTCTTCGTGCCTCAACAGTCACAGAAATCAATCAGTTTTACCGAACATCTACGATCAGAGGCAAGTTCTTTCTGAGGCAGCAGTCTCGCCAACGTTGAGTCAGAGACATTGAGTAAGGATTACAAGAGAGAAAAGAGAGAGAGCAACGTTCGAGCTACGACTTCGTGAAGGAGCTACGAGAACGAAACCGAGGACCTGGAAAAGGGATTGAACTAACTAATACAAATTACTGATAGAAAGACAGAGTGAGGTGAGAGTGGCTGAGACAGAATAAAGGGGATAGGAGAGTGGGATAGAATAAAGTGAGGGAGAGAGGAAAGGAGACGATTAGGTTTCAGCGAGAGCCTTGCACTTGTTCTCCAATTCGCAAGTAGTGCTGACTCCAGAGAGGACGGCTTCGTTGACGCAGTCCTCGAGGGCGAGGAAACACGTTGTGAATTCGGGTCCGGCGGCAGAAGCGTCGAAGGTTTGTTTCATCGTTTGAGAGACGAGGCCGGCGGAAGGAGAGTCGGTCTTAAGGTAAGGTCGAAGGTCTAATCGCGAACGAGTCTTGTTAGTGCTGAGTCTCGGGAAGAAAGACGAGGAAGAGGAGGATTTACCATTCTCGAGAGCGAGAACAAGAGTAGGAGGCAAGTAACCGAATGATTGCTGGATGATACCGTTGATGAGGATTTGAAGGGTGCGAATCGGTCCGTCCGCAGCGACAATACATTCGTAGCTCGATCGAGCGTCCTCAGTCGGAGTCATGATCACATCGTTGAAGCATTGTTGCATCTGTTGAATTGCGGTAACCGAGTTGCCCTGTAGAATCGAGAGCGTGAGAGGCTGAACCGAAGAAGAAAAAGAAGGAAGAGAGCGAGAACTCACGGAAACTGAAGCAGTCATGGACATGATCGCGTTGTTGAGGGGTTCCATGAGAGTAAGTCCAGGTGTGAGTCCGGCCGCGGTAAGGTAGTACATGTAGACTATTCCAGCGAGAGAGTCAGTCGACTGACCAAAGCTGAAAGCGAAGAAAGAACTGACTGTTGATGATATCTTGAACGACGTTCGGAGGCAAGTATCCTCCGACTTGTTGGAGACTACGGAGCGAGAGACCGATCATCAGTTCCGGTCCTCACTTTGATAGAGCAGAGTGGAGACTTACATTCCAGCGAAAAGGGTTTGCATGCTAGTCGAAGCCGAATCTTTTCCAACAAAACATTGGTAGTTCTTTTGTAACGCTCCCGCATCGGCCGAAGCGGACGAGAATGCCTCGATACAGTCTTGTAGTCGTTGGGTACCGGTGACGAGTTCACCAGAGTTGGAAGCCGTGATCGAAGCGATAACGTTTTGGAAGTGGGTGTTGAGGTCGTTTGCGGGAGGGATCAAACCGAGGGAGGCGAAGTAGGTGTTCCATTCTACAAGACGAAAATAATCAGAGGGTGAACGAGAGCGTCAGGTAAGAACAGAACTCACGATTCTGAATCTCGGTCATCGTCGAAGGAGGAACGATACCGACGAATTGTTCGAGAATGGTGTTGTATGAAGTCTTGTAATCTGACAGCGTGTTCTTGTCCTATTAGATGACTCGAGTCAGCTCAAGGGACTTCTCGTAACGGGAGAAGAGAGAGACTTGCCTTGTCAACGCAGAAAGATCCGTCAGGAATTGATCCTAAAGCGAGAATGCTAGTCACACACTGGCAACGACTCGGGAGTCAATGACCTTCTCTCGTAGTCAAAAGCGAGAGGGACTTACAGCTTGAGCATCTGCGAGGAGAGCTTTGTTCGAGTTATCTGAAGAAAGTTGAGCAGCGGCGAAAGCTTTCTGAACCGGAACGGTGAGAGGCGTGCTCGATCTCGTCGGCAAGTTCAAGAGTCGAGTGTTGACCTTGTTAAAGCTCGCCGGGGCGAGTAGACCTTCGAATTGACTGAAGCCGGATTGCATTCCGAGAATGGGAGAAGAACCGATCATGGCGGAAGCGGTCGCAGTGAGGGATGCCGCGATATCTGGAGTTGCGACGGCGAGGGTCGAGCATAGTATAGTCGACAGAGATAAGTTAGAGAGTTGAGGCATGATGTCGGTGTAAAGAGAGCTGGGGTTGCGAAGGAAAGAACGTCGGATGTAGTGGGATGGAAAAAAGAAAGAGAAGAAAGTTCTTTGGAATGCTCTTTGTTTGCGAGGGGTTGTTTGTTTGTTTACGTCTGTTGTTCTTTCGGAGAGAAGCACCAAACAGAAAAAAGTGAGAGAGTGTGGAAGAAAACGAGAAAACGAGATCGAAACGTGTCGGTTACAATCCAAACTCGGTTGTGTGTCGCGTTCTTTTCGGGCTTGGAACGTAGATCGATTACCAGTCACTTGATCTTGATCAGTGTGATCACCGTTTCGTCTCGAAGTGAACAATTTCGAAGCCAGCAACCTTTCGACTCAAATCTGATCGATGTTTGTTGTGGTGCTGAGCTTTTGCTCGCGGAATAGGGCAGAGCTGATCTTGAGCGTGTTCTTGAGTGCGTCGAGTCCGGCAGAGCTGAGTCGAAGTGAGGTGGAGGAGCAAGGAAATTCGTTCAACGTGTCGTGACGGGATAATCCAGCTCCGAAGCGGTTGGTGGTTCGTCTTTCTACTTCTGCCCGCTTCCTACAGCACAACAACGTCTCCTCATCGATACCCATGCAACGCCGGAGTCGGTTCGCCTCATCTATTCTTCTCAGCTTGCACTCCAAATCGACGGCGTTCGAGGAACAAAATGGGATAGAGTAGTCTTCGGAGGTACTGGCGCAATGAAACAGGATGTCGAGTGATGGGCAGCGACGAGAGGGAGAGTGCTTGGAGGGTTGAGCTCCGAGGAGACGAACAGCGAAGTTTTGGCTCGGTTCGCCTCAAAGTTTCTGGGTCAGTCTTCGCTCGAGCCCTTCCTCGTTCTTCCTCCCCTCTGCATCCGACCAGTCATATCCATCGTGACACTACTCGCCCAAACTGCCTATCTCACCGAAACAGTTGTTCCTCTCGCTCTTCTCTCCGTTCCGACCTCGAGCGAATTCGGACTCTTCAGCTCTCCCGGCTCGCTCCTCCTCAGCTTTACCGCCCCTCGGAGCACAAGAACCACCACTTTCGAGGTCGTCGAAACCTCTACAGAGTCAACAGGAGCGACCCGAGTTCGAGAGAGTCTCGACTTCTTCGGTCGCACCGCAAACTCGAAACGAACCACCTGAACGCACTGGGAGACGCAAGAGTTGGCCTATTCGCGAGAGACCTCAACGAGGAGCTATGGAACGGGATCATACGAGCGCGAGTGCAGTTCAGAGCGACAATGAGCCGAGTAAGTTCAAATTTCTCGACTTTGCTGCGATCTCTTTCTCCGACGAGGCGCCCTATTCGCTGATCTGCATTTCCGACTCGCCTGGTGTCCCTCCTCAGATGATTCAGAAGCTGTACATTCAGTCAGAGCAGTTCGCCTCGCAACGGGAGAGCACGTCAACTTGTGTTATCGAATCGAACAAGCTTGCGGATACGGTTCTTTCGGCGAAGTGAATCGAGTTCGAATCCTCAACGACGACACAGACGAATCTGGACAAGTGTACGCCTTGAAACGAACGAAACAGGATCGAAGGTTCAAGAATCGAGAACTCTCGCTGATGCAAAGTCGAACTCTTCAACATCCGAACATCATTCATTGCTCCTATGCGTGGCAAGAACGGAGTGACCCGCACGATTCGAATCAAATCACGCTGTATCTCTTGCTCGAATTCGTACCGACGACGCTTTTCACTCATTATCGACTTTGGGCGAAAAAGGGACTCGTTTTCCCTGAATCGCTTTGCAAGGTCTACCTCTTCCAGGTGAGTTTGTCCTCTTCACGCGTGCCAGTATAAGGCTTGCTTCCAGTCGTCGTGTCAATACGCAACAGAGCAATAGAGCTGATCTCACAATTTCGCGATTGTTTCACTTCCGTTTGAAAAACAGCTTCTTCGCGCTCTCGCTTGGTGTCACGCGCTCGGAGTCTGTCATCGAGACATCAAACCCCAGAACATTCTCATCGGTGAGTCTGATCTGTGGAAAACGAGGTGCTCAGACTCGAACTGACCTCGTGTTCCACTGGCTTTCCGACCGCAGAGCACGTCCTTCTCTCTCTTCGCTTTCCAGGATTTCCGGTAGGAATCATTAGTCTGACATAACGCTTGATGCCTTCTTCAGCCGAGAAATAGGTCGTACTATACTCATTGTCAGTCTACTTTTCTTTCATTTCGAACATCCTCTTTCGAATGTATCTTTCTCTCCCGTTCAAGACTCGGAACTGATTCGACTATATCCTCTGACGAGAACAGGATTTCGGATCGGCAAAAGTCTTGCAAGCTGGTGATGAAAACGTCACCTACACATGTTCGTGCGTCCTTTTTCTCGAGGCCCCGAAGGTCAACGAGCTGCTTGACAGGTCGCGAGTGATACAGGAGATACTATCGCTCACCGGAATTGATCTTTGGAAACGCTCACTATGACCGTAAGCTTCCGCTACAACGCTCCGAGCTCAGCGAAGATTGACCTCCCGATCTTATTTTGCGCAGATTCAATCGGTGAGCTGACTTCTCGATTGAGCGATCTTTTTTGAAGTCTTGCTAAACTCGAAATGGTCGCTGCTCAGATGTGTGGTCAGTAGGATGCGTCTTTGCCGAATTGTTAGGAGGAAAAGTGTTCTTCGCAGGCGGAACCGGTCAGTTTGCCGCTCTCCGTTCAGTCTTTGCTCGGTACCCACTCGTCTCCCACTTGCCAGGAATCGATCAACTCGTCGAGATCATCAAAGTGCTGGGGACGCCATCTCGATCCGAAATCCGAGCAATGAATCCGACTTATCAAGCTCACAAATTCCCTCAAATCCCTTCCGTCCCACTCAGCGAAGTGCGATCTCGTTTACTCTCGAATCTGTCATAGAAGCTGAACCTTCTCCCTCACATGGTAACCAGGTTCTACCTCACGCCTCTCCCGAAGCGATCTCACTCCTCTACGGCTTCCTCCGCTACGTCCCCAAAACTCGATTGACCGCATCTGAAGCAATGTGTCACCCGTTCTTCGACGAGATCAAACAAGGCGAAGAGTTACTCCTGCCGAATGGGAACAAGGTAGATTTGAACAAGTTGTTCCTTTTCAGTCCGGAAGGTGAGCGACAACTACTCTCTCTCGTGTCGCAGGTCGTTCTGACAAGTTGTATGCACCATTCTCAACGGGATAGAACTCTCGATTCGGTCCGACCTGAACACTCAAATCATCCCAGCTCATTTCCATCGCAAACTTTACGAACAAACCGGAGTCGATCTGAAAGATTTCAGACCCTTGAACCTAGCTCATCTACATATCGACGTCGACTAGGCAGTACACTCTACAGAGCAGAAGCTTGGATCGGAATTGGATAAAGAAAATTGACGATCTCGGACCGCAAAAAATGAACAACTCTCGTTCTCTCTCTCTTCCGCTGGCTAAACCTTCCTTCGAGACTCGCAAAACAAAAGTACAAACTCCCTCGCTTCCTAATATACCTTGATTGTAGATACCTCGCAACCTTTTCGTTCTCCTCGTTTCTCGTTTTTTTCTCTTTGCAAAACTCTCTCGTCTTTCGTTCTCTTCGCAACAATGTCTTGGGAAGAGATTTACCGAGTCACTTGGCATCGTGCCATTGAGAGACGAGAGGTGTGAGGCGAGTGTAGCTCCAGCCTTGTGCGCCGCAGTGTTGGCACTCGTTCTGACTTGCGCGCGCGAGCTCCAGCGCATCGTATCGTCTCTCGAATCCGGATCGAAGTGAATCCAGAAGGCATGCATGAACAGATGGAAAAGTGATACGACAAGGAAAGCATGAACAGAGAAAAGACAGAACAACGACCGAAACCATCCGGGGCACAAACTGACAAGTACTGACTACTGACAACTAAAAGGAGATTAAGTAAGTCGAAGGAAAAGGATATTCTATAGGGAAAGTGAGTGGGAGGAGAGAGACTAAGCGCGAATTTGAGGATTATCGTCGAGAGAGTGAGGGCTGTTGAACATGAGAGATTGTCAGTCGCGCTATCCCGAGTAAAGATAGATACGAGAGAACTCACAAGTCTTGTAACTTCTCGGTCAAATCCTCCTTACTCTCGAGTCCACTCTCACTCTCCGAATCGGCATTCGCAATCTTCGCACCGAGCCATTGCGTCGGCGCAACGAAGCTCTCGGTACTCGCGGCACGTTCGAATGCCGGACGAGTGACTTTGAGTCGATCGAGTTGAGGCAGAGAGTAAGGTTTGTTCGAAGTCGACCCGTAGGAGTTCGAGTGTTGAAGGTCAGTCGTCGGAAGCGAATCGGAAGTTTCACCTCGAGAGGGACTCGACGAGGTGGTAGTTGAGCTAGAAGGGTCGTTCGAGGTGCTCTGGATCGCTCCGAGACTAGGACGGGATCGATGTTGATTTTCGAGATTACGAAGATGGGGAGGAAGAGCGAGACCGTTCGATGCGGAACGATGAGGGAGGGTGTTTGATCGACTCGCGTAGTTCGAGAGGTCGTAGTGATGGTTCGGGGAGGTGGGAGAAGCGGAACGAGGTCGTTGCTGAGGAGGAGAAGCGGGACGGTAGATTTCAGGTTGAGCGTAATTTGGGTAGTAGTTGAAGCCGGAGAGACGGTGATCAGGGATATGAGGTAGTTGCAGCTGTTGAGGGTATGGAGGGGACGAAGGGTATTCCTGAGAATGACCTTGCGAACTTCCTCCTCCTCCTGCTCCGTTCGCAGAGTAAATCGACAAACGATTCGAAGCACTCCTTGTCGCCAATCCTCCTCCTGCGCCCAACGCCGCAGCTCCGATCGCCTCTGCCGCTCCCGGATACCCTTGAGGAGAACTCGACCTCGTTCCGAATTGTTGGTGAACGCTCTCGTGGTAGATTTCCTCCATCGTTCTACCTCCGGCTCCTCCTCCCGCATACCAGCTCTGATGTCGTTCCAGTGTAGCGGCATCGACTTCTCGATCGTTTCCTCCTCCTCCGTATTTCTCGTCGTCGGATCCACCTCCGGTTCCTCCTGCTCCGACCAAAGTCGCTCCCGTCGTCGTTCGATTCCTACCCGATGCGGTCCCGTAATACTCTCCATGAGCTGGAGGTGCCCATGCATCTTCCTCAATCTCGTCGTCTCCCCTCCTGAACAATCCACGTTTCTTCATGAGCAAGAAAGCTAAGACCGCCAAAACCAAGGCTGCGATTCCTCCTACGACTCCTCCTGCGATCGCTCCTTTGTTCGTACTCGCCGCGTTGTGCTTCGGTACGTTGAGAAGGGTAGGGACGGCCGAAGCGTAGGTCGAAGCGTGTCCAGCGTTATCGGTCGTGGTGAAAACGAGAGTGAGAAACGAAGTCGAGAGGACCATTTCTTGCGATTTTGTCGATGAGACAGCTCCGGCAGCTGGTGAGACGAGGGATTCTCCGACTCCTCCGGTTGTTGAGGAAGGGGTAGGGATGAAAGTTGAAGTCGTGGTAAGAATTTTCGTCGAAGAACTTCCTCCGATGATTACGACGGGTTGCGAAGTTGTCTCCGAGGTGGGTTGAGTTTCTGGAGTATCTGAGGAGGTACGAGAGGCGGAGGGAACGGTAGTTGGGGTAGTCGGATTAGCGGAACAAACGGTGCTGGCTGGAACGACTGAAGTGCTGTAAACTGGAACGACAGTTTGACCCGTACTGAACACCGTCGTCGTGGAACCCTAATACATTCAAGGTATAGTCAGCTCTCCCTCAAGAAGATCGTACGAGATCAATGGGTGCTTACGGGCATAACAGTTTGATAGACCGACATGCTCGTAGAAGTCGCGCAGCTACTCGCCGCGAGATCTCCCGACGCCGTTGGACTGACAGGACTACATGTCGTGTATACTACAGCTGAAGTAGCTGTTGAGGTTGATCCTGGGATTGTCGACTGGAATTCCATTCCCGAGTGAGAGATGTTTAACGATCAACTGCCCTCGTCACAGTCAAAGGGAGGGACTCACGACTTGTTGACCAGTTACCGTACTAGTGGAATAACTCGTAAAGACAGTCGTAGAGGCGGGAACGGTTGAACAAGCCGACATCTTGTTGACCGAAGGTGCTCAACGTCCAAGAGATTTCTCAAACTCGCGAGACGAGGAGGAAGGTGCCGAGGTCGACCTTGACGGCTGAGTGGGCGGGTTGCACTACTCTGACCCCTAGAGAGTAGGCGGGTATATATCGAGGACCGAGAGGACTGGGCGGATAGAGAGAGGAATTCCCTCTCGAAAATCAAATGTCGAATGCATGATCGACCGATGGAATCGCTTCTTCCATTCTTCCCCAATTCTATCGTATCATATGGCGAGGTCAGCTTTGCGCCAAGCTCTCTCCACGAGCTCCCGTCCTGTCCCGAAACCGAACTGATTGCTCTCGAACTTCGAGAAAAGGTTGCGAGCCCTGTTCATCGATCTAAGCGGGACGCTGCATGTTGATGCTACAGCTACTCCTGGCGCGAAGGGAGCGCTCGAACGTTTGAGACAGGCCGGAATCGTCTTGAGTTTTGTCTCAAACACCTCGAAAGAATCGAGTAAGTCGCAAAACGAGGCTTTCTCCGACGAGAACCGCTGTGTACGACCTCATCCTTCGTCGATGACCGTATAGGATCGTCGCTACTCGACAAGATGCACAAGATGGAGCTCGACGTGAGGGAAGAAGAGGTAAAGCTATCGCTTGCAGCTCGTCGTTTCGAAAAATTGTCACTCACGCTTTGATCACCTTGCCTTTTTTAGCTCTTCACATCCCTATCAGCAGTACGAGACATCGTCCTACGACGCAACCTCAAGTGAGTCTCCTCTTCGTCGTGCTCCGCCGCTTTATAACTGACTTTCCTTCTCGTCGGAATCGCTCGCAGACCTCTATACCTCCTCTCCCCTTCCGCCCTCGCCGATTTCCCTCCATCGTCCGCTCCTTTCGACAGTGTCGTTGTCGGTCTCGCGCCAACTACGTTCGATTACTCCCACTTGAACGAAGCGTTTCGATTATTGTCTGGAGAAACCGAGTCGCGAGGGAAGAAAGGACAGATTCCGTTGATCGTTACTCATAAAGCGCGGTTCTTTGGGGACAAGGATGGGAAGCTGAGCTTGGGACCTGGGTGAGTTTGACGAGCGTTTGAGCTTGGAGAAAGGTTTGATCCCTGAATGTCGTTCGTTGTTTGACAGGCCTTTCATTTCAGCCCTTGAAGAGGCTACGGGATGTCAAGCTGAGATTGGTGAGTTAAGATCGCTCTAGTCTCGCTAATCAGGCGACTGTACTGATGGAATCGTCGAGTGAGCAGTCGGAAAACCTTCGGAAAGCTTTTACCAACTCGCGCTCGATTCGATTTCTTCGCATGGGTTCGAAAGATCCGAGATTGGGATGATAGGTAAGCCTCTCTCTCTGAATCGTACCGTCTCAGAGCGTATATTGACTCTCGCTTCGCATTGAATGAACCGAACCGACGGAAAAAGGAGACGATGTCGTTCAAGACGTCGGTTCTGCCGTTGAGCGACTCGGATTGAGACGCTACCTCGTCAAGACAGGGAAGTATCGTCCGGGCGACGAGGACAAGCTCATCGATCCAAGTGAAGTGCGAGTCTGCGAGAATTTCGCGAAAGCGGTCGAAACGATTTTGAGCGAATAGGACCGTGCCGAAAGCGTCAAATACCCTACAGTACAATTGTAATGCATCAATGTTCTCTTTTGTTGACTCTTCAAATTGGCCGTGTAGCGAATCGAATCTTCGGCAAAGTTGCCCCTTTTTCGGCAGCCACAGAATCTCTCTTTCTCTCCTTTCTCCACTTTGCTTTCAACCATGGCTTCCTCCAGCGTGAGTACCTAGCACTTACTGAGTAGGGCGTAGATAGCTGACATCGTTCGCTAACGCCAGCAGACTTCCCCGCGAACCCTTTACGACAAGGTGAGAGGCTCTCTCTTCAGCCGCATCCTCTCGAGGTGTACTGACGCTCTGCGCACAGGTCTTCGACAACCATGTCGTCAACATGAGCGAAGATGGAACCGCCATCATGTATATCGATAGGTCAGTTTCGAACTCCCTCTAGATCTGAGCTAGCGATCTATCACCTCACCGCAGCGCGTGGGAGCTTTGCTGGGACTCCCATGAATTGCTCGAGGTGCTTCCGGCAACCCTCAGTTCTCGACGCGGGCAGAAACATTTCGAGGTGGAAAGTTATGATGAAATGGTAGAGTTCGACGACGGGACGGCACAGCAAACAGACAAACAGAGGAGACATGGAAGAATGTGGGTTAGCTAACCCTAGCTTTCCTTCGATCGAAACAGGCACATCGTTCACGAAGTTACCTCTCCTCAAGCGTTCGAAGGACTCCAGAAAGCTGGACGTAAAGTCCGAAGAACCGACTGCACTCTCGCTACGGTCGATCACAACGTGTGAGTGCTCGCTCCGCTATAGTTGACGAAAGTTGAATGGGAAGAACAAAGAATGAAAACTGACTTCTTCGAATTTTCCCGCGACTAGACCCACCTCGAACCGAAAGAGCTACAAGGACTCGGCCTCGTTCATCAAAGAGTGAGCGGCGCTTCTCATCCAGCGAATCTGCGAACGAATCACTGATGAACGGTATCGTTCTCGTAGAGCCGATTCTCGTCTCCAGGTCATTACGCTCGAAGAAAACGTGAAGAAGTTCGGTGTCAACTTCTTCGGTATGACTGATAAGCGACAAGGTATCGTTCACGTGAGTTTCGGATTCGAGAATTTAGCACTTGCGACTCATCTTGAGCGAAACTCACGAATTATCGTTTCAGGTCATCGGTCCCGAGCAAGGATTCACTCTTCCCGGAGCCACCATCGTCTGCGGTGACTCCCACACTTCAACTCACGGAGCGTTCGGTGCCCTCGCGTTCGGTATCGGTACTTCCGAAGTCGAGCACGTTCTCGCGACTCAAACTATCCTCCAAAGCAAATCGAAGAACATGCGAGTACAAATCGATGGTCCTCTCGCTGAAGGTGTTACGTCGAAGGATGTTATGCTTCACGTTATTGGATTGATTGGAACTGCAGGAGGAAACGGATCTGTTATTGAATTCTGCGGAACCACAATGGATGCGCTTTCGATGGAAGCTCGGTAAGTCAGAGAGCGATACTCTCTCTGTCGATGTGAAACTGATTCCTTTTTGATATAGTATGGCGATGGCAAACATGTCGATTGAAGGAGGAGCTCGAGCTGGAATGTTCGCACCTGATGAGACGACTTTCAAATACCTCAAGGGTAAGCCCATGGCTCCCAAGGGTGCTGAATGGGATGCCGCTGTCGAGTTCTGGAAGGTGAGTTTCGTGACGCTCTTAGCCGAGCTGTAGTTCTTGCTGCTTATGACATGCACATTCTCACAGGGTCTTCGTTCTGACGAGGGAGCTCACTACGACCGAGTTGTCAAGATCAACGCTGCCGACATTCCTCCTACCGTTACCTGGGGTACTTCTCCCGAAGACACGATCGATATTACCGGAACCGTCCCTAAACCTGAAAATGCGAAGAACGAGGAGGAGAAGGGTAAAATCGAGCGAGCTCTCACTTACATGGGTCTCGAGGGAGGAATGAACGTACAAGACATCAAGATTACCAATGTGAGTGATTACTCTGATTCGACGAGCTGAGAAAGAGTGACTGATCTTTCGCGCCGTTCGTCTCAGGTCTTCATCGGTTCTTGCACCAACTCTCGTATCGAAGATTTGAGGGCAGCCGCTAGCGTTGTCAAGGGCCGCAAGGTTGCTGAAGCCGTCTACGCTATGGTCGTTCCCGGATCCGGTCTCGTCAAGGAGCAGGCCGAAAAGGAAGGACTCGATCGAATCTTCGCGGAAGCTGGATTCGACTGGCGAGAGGCAGGATGCTCGATGTGTCTCGGAATGAACCCCGATATGCTCACTCCTGGACAACGTTGCGCTTCGACCTCGAACCGAAACTTTGAAGGTCGTCAAGGACCTGGAGGACGAACTCACTTGATGAGTCCCGCGATGGCGGCTGCTGCTGCGATCGCTGGTCACCTCGTCGATGTTCGCAAGTACCAGCAAGGTTCGATCGTCGAGCCTACTCCCGCCGTCGATATCGGAGTCGACGCCGAAGATGTTCCCACGACTCAACAACCCGCCGACGCCGCTGACGATGGAGTTGCGCAATCCGCCGCTTCTCCCGAAGTCTCGGCTCCCGTATCGGGGGCTGCTGCCGCTATGCCCAAATTCGAAGTCATCAAGGGTATCGCCGCTCCTCTCGAGCGAGCCAACATCGATACCGACCTCATCATCCCTGCTCGTTTCCTCAAGTGAGTCTCGTACTTATCAACTGCTCGAGTGTCTCAGTCCACTGACCTATCCTTTCTCTACTACCGCAGGACTATCAAGCGAACTGGTCTCGGAATCTCGCTCTTCGCTGCCCTCCGATACAACGCCGATGGTTCCGAGAAGCCCGAGTTCATCCTCAACCAACCTGGATACCGGGAGTCGAAGATTCTCGTCGTTTCTGGAGGTAACTTTGGATGCGGTTCTTCTCGAGAGCACGCCCCTTGGGCTCTTCTCGATTTCGGTATCCGTACCGTTATCGCTTCTTCCTTCGCCGATATGTAAGCACAAGCTGCTCTCGTGCCTATGCTCTCGCAGAAGCTGAAAATCTTCGTCCGAGAATAGCTTCAACAACAATATGTACAAGAACGGTTCCCTCCCCGTCGTTCTCCCCGAATCTCAAATCGCTCACCTCCTCGAAGACGCTAAAGCCGGCAACGAGATCGCTGTCGACCTCCCTAACCAAGTCGTCCGAAGAAGTACGGGAGAGGAATACTCGTTCGACGTCGATGCGTTCCGAAAACACTGCCTCGTCAACGGACTCGACGAGATCTCGCTCACGCTCGAGAAGGAGAAGGATATTCTTGCTTACGAGCAAAAGAGGAGTTCGGTTTGGCCTTGGTACGATGGAAAGGCTTACAAGGGCAAAGTGTACGTTATTTCCCTCGCGCTCTCTCTCCTTCTTTTCGTTGAGTACTGATGCTCAACTTTGCTTCTCTTTAGTGTTCAACCCAAGAAGACCGACTGGTAAAGGTCGCTCCTCTCGCACTTTCAACCTACTGTACTCCCAGCTTTCTCTCGTTTCAACCTTGTCTCTCCCTAAAACGTAACATAGTCATCATCTCTTACTCTCTCTTGCAACATCAATCATTGTCAGTGCCTGTTCTCTACATTCTCGAGATCGACAGCACAATGTTGAGAAGAGTACCGACTTCTGCGAAGAGCTTTGATTCGAAGCGAGTTTTCGCTCTCCCAGTTCTTCGATCTCAGTCTAGCGCGTTGTCCACTTCCTTGATATCCTCTGCGACACTTGCATACAACGCACGCCTGCAATTACCTGCTGCAGCCGGAAGCCACGATCAGTCAATAATCCCAAGCTCAAGAGCGCGTTCCTCTTCCGTTCCACCTTCACTTCACGACACCGACTCATGCCAGCGTCAATCAGATCCTCTCGAGGACAAAACAAACCGCCTCCCAGCTCTTATCGCAGTCCTCCTTCTCCAACTCTTTCGGCGACGACAACAGCATCTCAACTCGACTTGGGCGATGAAGGACCTCGAGTGATCATTACGAGGGCTGATGTACGTCTTCTTGAGACTATCTGAACTGTCTGGACATGCGTACTGACCTCTCTTTCTCCTCCTCTGGTCCCCACACCTCCTTCGTCCCTCTTTCCTCCCTCTCTCTCACTCGTTCCTGCCCGCCGTATCTCCAAATGATCAGCTGCGTGACTCTGTAGATGCCTACGAACGACTCCTCGGCTCAGCAAAAGGCTACCGTAATGCCCTGATCGCGCTCTCTTCCGCCTCGACCGGACTCGCCTCAGCTCTGATGGAATGCGGACGAGTGAAAGGAGCCGGAGAAAGCGCCGACCATCTCATGGCGGCAAGTGGGATCCACTACATGGTTGCGAATTCGGGACAAGTGTTGAGCGATACGTTGTATCGAAGTTTCGAAGTTCCGCTCATGCATGCGTTCGATTCGTACGTGCATGATATCGCGACGAGACATGCCGAGTACGAGGCGTTGTTGGCGGATAAGACGGCGAAGATTAGACAGACGGAGGCGGAGAATCTAAAGTTGGGGAAGAAAAAGGTAAGATTTTCACTTTTCGCACAAAACTCGTCAAATGAGAGCTTACTCTCTCCGAGATCCGGTAGGCTCGAGACCTGAACTACTTTCGACAAGCGTTGGCTAAACTGACGGAACAAGTCGCCGAAGTCGACGTCTGCAAACGGAGCTACTATTCGGAAGTGCTGGCGAGCGAGACGGAGATTTGGAATCAGATCGATCACAAGGTTTGACTCTTTCTCTCTCATCCCTCGCAACCTGCAGAGCTGAAGGTATCGATCTCGCCCAGGTCTCACTGTTACTGAGGTCGACATTGGATCTCTCCGATCGACTCGCTTCGAAAGCAACTTCGGATCCAGTAATCGAAGCGATGTTGGAAGAGCACCCCGACCCATTCGACTCCTACCGACTCGAGACGGACGAAGCAAGAGACGTCTTTACCGTTCTACCCCCGATGAACCTCGGACTCGGTTCAGGAGGAGGTCCCTCATCAACGAAAAAACAGACTGAGACGGATCGCGACTCGACCCGACAGCACGAAAGGAGAGCGAGCATGGACAGCAATGCATCGCCGAGGAGGGAGGGGAAGAAAGTGATGACTGTGTCGGAAGTGTTGGGGTTGAACGAACCGAACGAAGAAGAAACGAAACCAGCTCGAAGAACGACGCAAGATTCGACAACGACGACCGTAGAAGAAGATGACGGAGAAGCAGAACGCTCCGAGGACTCTCACTTCCTCGCTGCTCGAACGCCAGAACCTGTAGCGACTCCGACATCGACATCAACTCCGATTTCTCCGAATGATTCTCCAGCTCTTCCTCCTCCGTCTCACGATCCCTTCTCCGAGCCCTCTCTCACGGAAGAATCCGCTCCCTTTGTCACTCGACCAGAATCGATGAGTCGAACTCTGTCAACAGGATCAACCGCGTCGAGTCGCAGAGAACGAGAACGAGAACTTCACGGGAGGAGGTTATCGCGAGTGACGGAAGTCGAAACGGTCGAAGCGGATCCGATGAGTGGGGATTGGAGCACTCCGACGACATATGAGAGGCCATTGAGCTCGGGAATGAACGGGAGAGATGGGTACGAGAGCGGAGAGGTGAGTTTTCAAGGGAGTTCGCACTTTCTTTCCATGCTGACCGGATGTCTCTCGCAGGACGATAACGGGTGGAGGGGATGATCTGCTCTTTGTTACACACGATACCACTCTTGTTGCTACTCCTTGTTGATACTACTTGCCTTCACCTCACCCCGAGTTTCCGAAAGAACGTGAGAGAAGAGGGAAAGTTCGACTGGAACCCGGTAGCCGCGCTCCGCTGCTAGAGTCTCATACATAATCATAGTGCGAATGGTTGAAGGATCGAAGTGAAGGGAACTGATGAGAGAGATGCGCGAACTGCTCGAAACACCTCTACTTTACTTCATCTTCATCTCGCACAAATGGCAGCTCAGTGAGCCGCTCATTCTACTCTTGTACACCTTCACAGCCCTAAACTGACTCGATTGGTGTTCAGAGCGGTCGTCGATTGGTCTCGCATCACCACCAAACTCGGATTGGGCAAAGGCGAGTTCTCATCTCCTCATCAACACGACCCGAAGCCTGGACGAGTAGCTCACGAGTAATTTGGACTATCTACAGAGACCCTCGCCCAACTCACGGCGTTCCGTAACCGCGCGTCGGCTGCCCGAGTAGCAAACGCTCAGTTCAAGGAACAAAAGGTCAACATCGACTTTGAGCACTACCGATCAGTCTTGAAGAACAAGGACATCGTTGCCGAGGGAGAGAAGATCTTCAAGAGCTTCAAGCCCGTCGACTACGACGTTAACGCCCAACTCAAGGCTATCTCTGCTTTCGAGGGCAAGGCTGTGAGTTTGCATTGCTACTATCGATTTGACGGGTTGTATTTGCAGAGTATGGAACGCATTGGGACAGAACGACTGAGCGAGAGCAGGGGAATCGACAATTTTCGAGTTTTCGTTTCGGACAACGAGCAAAACGCGCCTCGGAAGCAAGAGGACTGATCTTACAACTCTACGATGATACATAGGTCTCTTCCGCCAAGGAGGCTGCCACCAAGATTGAATCTGAACTCGGAAACCTCAACAACACCCTCAAGAACATTGAGGATGCTCGTTCGTTCGATGAGCTCACCGTACGTAGACTCCATCCGTCAGTGACAGGTCCCCGCGTTCGCCGCTTACTGGGATTTGCATCTTCGTGCAGCTTGACGACGTCGCCAAGGCCCGTCCCGAAATCACGAAGGCTGTTGAGAACATGGTTGCCAAAGGAAAATGGACTGTACCTGGTTACACCGAGAGTGAGTGGCTTCTTCCTTCCCGTCTCTGTCTGATTCGCACAGTCACTGACTCTATCGAATGTCTCTTCGCTTTCAGAGTTCGGAGTAGGTTCAAACTCGTCTTTTCGTTTTCTTCTGCTACGAACGTTACTGACTTTGTTCTCGCTCTCGTCTCGCTCTTTCCGCAATGTAGAACCTCAGTACGTTCTATCACGTGTGCTCTCTCGCTGTACGAGTGCTCATAATGTCGTTGTGTCAACAGGTGCTATCTAATCGGGTTGAAGAGAAGAATTTGGTATTCAGTAGAACTTATGATGAAAAGAGGCTGTTTGATCTCTCCTATACGTCTCGTCCAGTTCGAGCACAACTAGCCGGGACCCTGAGTCGATAGTAGACAGGAAAGCCTAGCGGGAGATGGTATTTCGCCTCGAACGCGATTTCGCTCGGCAGTGACACCGTCGATCAGACGTCTCCTCGGGTCGTCCAGACACCATTCAGACCTATGTTTCAGCCGCTCATCACGCCGGTTCCCTAAATGTACGGATTCGGGAGTTTCTACCGTATGTCAGCCTCCCTTGTGAACAGCTCGCTGCGTGCTGTTCGCGCTTACGCTAGTAGTCCTTGGCGGTCTATGGTCCTGACCCCGCTTCCACCGAGACCGTCAGAGCCAAAAACTGAGACGCAGACGATCGAAGACTGATCCAGCGAGCGAGTTTTGCTGCAAAGAATACGGAACGGGCCGTCGAGTCAGTGCGATAAAAAGCAGTAGACTCTTGGATGTGGGATGTGGGATGTGGGAGCTATGGCGAAAGGCGCGTTTCGGTAGAAGTGCGAGACGGGAACTCCGTGTCAGCCGAGTCACTGCGAGAAACGACCCATTCCAGAGTGATGCTCATTCTTTCGCTCGGAGAGTACGGGATGGACCAGCTCGGACAGCGACTCGCCGTCGCCGCACAGAACTAGCGAGTTAGAGTTCGTGGCGGCGCTTCGATTGGCTCGCAGAAAAGTCAAAAGAACGGATGCAAACCCAAGCGAACGACAGCTCTCGCTTGCTTCATTCTTGACGCTAACTTCAACCTCCGATACTTGGAGTCTCTGCACCGACCGAAAGATTGCGGGACCGATATACGATGAAGCGCAAAAATTCGATATTGCTCTCGAATGCGACGATTCAGAAGTCAGCAAGCGAGCTCGTCCAAGTTCGGTCAAGAGACCCGACTGCTACAGAGTCCCGACATCGTTGTGCATCTTCAGTATCGCGAGTATCCATCAGCGACGGCGAATGCTTGCTACCTACGATTGAGATAGTTTCGCAACTTTGTGAGCGAGCTCAATTCGAAAGGTTCGAACCCCGTTTTCGCGCGCTACACGATTTTCAGCAATCTCGGACAGTGTCACAGGTGCTATGACCTTGATTGCCCGAGCTTGGTACGAGCTTGGTGCCATACTGCGATGGCGAAAGACTTTCGCATGTTCCTGCGATCTTCGAAAATTCGTGGTGGTGAGTGAGTCGTCGCAAGCTCGAGCAAACTCCTCGACATCGATCGCTGAGACGTCGGAGCTGCTCTCTGACATACTGATAGATTGCGACTACATACCTCGACGGCTTGGCATGCCCCGAGATTCCGTCGTTACGGCTCCGAGCTCAACGTTGCGAGATCGCTCCTTCGTCCGAACACTGACGGATTGCGTGCGTGTTCGGCTTGCGAAACGCAGACTGTTGCGCGTACCGTACTGTAGGTCGGCGACAACACTTGCGATTTGCAAGAAGGATTCAATTGACGAGTTCGCGTGGATCCGCCGAGCCTCCGGTTCGCAACTTTACGTAAAAAGCTCGAATGCTTCATTATCGCACGCTCACCGTAACGCTCTTGTTCGGAACAGAGCTCAGAAGTACGATACAGATTCGTGGAACAGAGCGGAGGAGTCATTCTCGAATGGTCTGGCCTAGCGAAGAGTTTCGATCAGTTGTTGTTTTGCGATTTTGAGAAGGGAAGAGGCGGGCATTTCGGAGCAGAATCCCCCGTCCAAGTCCGAGAGTTACGAAACTTCGATCGTTGGTTCGGTCGAGGGAGAAATTGACTTTTTCCGTGAAAGTTGAACGAGCTTGACTGTATCCTCTGTTCCCGCCATTCCTTCACCCATCGCCGCTCTTCTGACAAATCGAGACTCGACCTACGACACTTCTTCACTCCGTTCGACCCCACCTTCCCCTCTCCAGCTCGATGGAGAAACCTCCAGCTTCCTCCGCTTCCTCTTCGAGCGATGATCAAACTCGCATCATCCAGTCAAACGAATCCAAGGGCTTCACGAGCGAACATGAACAAGTCTTTGGAGCTCCTGCAACCCGTAGCAAGACTCGTCTCGACCACTTCTCTCCCGATGGGGAGCTTCAACGAACGGTCTCTCGACAAGAATCTAGGATGACCAACACGACTCAGGACCCGTTCCAGGATGATTTCGATTTCGAGAAGCATCTCAAACAGATCCTACGCAAAGTAGACGACAAAGGAGTTGCGACGAGGCAATTGGGAGGCAAGTCGATTTTCCCACTTCTCCCTCTCTTTCGAGAGAGAGGGAGCCTTCCCTCATCGGTTTCGACGACGGAATTAACGATGCTCGTTCCATGTCATAGTCACGTTCAAGGATCTCACTGTGACGGGAGAAGGTAGTGGACTCGCCTACAACAGTTCATTGAGCGGAGCTCTCACGGCCATCACTCGACTTCCGAAAGCTATCGCCGCTCTCCGTCACCCGAAGCACAAGACTATTCTCAACTCGTTCACTGGTTCGATCCGACCAGGAGAGATGCTACTCGTACTCGGTCGACCCGGAAGTGGTTGTACTTCCTTCCTCAAAACTCTCGCAAACGAAACCGATGCGTTCTCTGGCGTCAAGGGAACCATCTCTTACGACGGGCTCACTCCCAAAATCATGCACAAGCAGTACAAGGGAGATGTCGCTTACCTTCCCGAAGGTGAGCCTCTCTTGAGCTTCCCAGCGAGTTCGGCCTCCGAACTGACTGACACTTCGTCCTTTTCCTTGCGATAGACGATGTTCACATGCCTTTCCTGACCGTCAACCAAACTCTCACCTTCGCCGCCGCCACTCGTGCTCCCGCCAAGGACGGTCGTGTCCACTCGAGGAAACAAACTATCGAAGGTCGCCGAGACGTTCTCGCTTCGCTTCTCGGACTCAAGCACACTTACAACACCAAGGTCGGAAACGATTTCGTTCGAGGTGTTTCCGGAGGAGAGCGCAAGCGTGTCTCGATCGCGGAACTGCTCACGACCGGTACGTTGTTCCTCCTCGTCGATGAGCTTTCTCCAACATCTGACATAACTCGCTTGATCAGGTTGCAAGATCGGATGTCACGACAACAGTACTCGTGGTCTCGATGCTTCCACCGCTCTCGAATACGCTCGCGCTCTCCGTATCGCTACCGATGTCGCCAACCTCACGACCGTTCTCTCGATCTACCAAGCCGGAGAGCAACTGTACCAACTCTTCGACAAAGTTTCGGTCATCTACGACGGTCGAATGGTCTACTTCGGTCCGATGGGAGAAGCAGTCGAATACTTCAAGAGCATGGGATGGGAACCTCAACCTCGTCAAACCTCTGCCGATTTCCTCGTCGCGTGTACCGATCCTAAAGGTCGATTCCAACGCGAAGGATTTGAAGGTCGAACTCCTCAAACCGCCGCCGAATTCGAAGCCCACTGGATCAAGAGTGAACTCGGAAAGCGAAACGTTCAAGAAGCGGAAGAACAACTTCGAATCTTGGCTCCCGGCGAGGCGAACGATCAAGTCGAAGCTTACCGTGCGAGTGCTCACGCTGAACACGTCAAGAGGGCCAGCAAGAAGTCTCCTTACCTCATCTCCTACCCGATGATGGCTCGTCTCGCGATGGTTCGTCGTTATCAGATGCAAATGGGAGATATCGGAACTCTCGCAATTGTTACGATCGCCGCCGTTTTCCAAGCTCTCATCATCGGATCCGTCTACTACCCTCTTCCCAACGATACGTCTGGTTTCTTCTCTCGAGGAGGTGTCATGTTCTTTGCTAGTGAGTCGACTTCCGTTTCGCCTCATTTTTTCCGAGCTGACTTTGACGTTTTGCACGAAAAGTTCTCTACAACTCGTTCACTGGTATGGCCGAAATCACCACTTCTTACTCTCAGCGTCCCATCCTCGTCAGGCAAAGGTCCTTCGCCATGTTGCGTCCCTCGGCCGACATGCTGGCGCGTGAGTCCTCATTTCGTTCTTTGCTTCGCCGCTGAACGGGTCGCTGACTGTCTTCTCTCTGCAGTCACACTCGTTGATCTTCCTTTCAAATTCGTCACCACCGTCGTATTCGATGTGCGTCCTGCCCTTTCGTTCCAGCTTCGTATCAGCGATTGACTCTCTCGCGCTCTCACAGATTATCCTCTACTTCCTGTCTGGTCTTCAACCCTCGGCATCTCAGTTCTTCGTCTTCCTCTTGTTCACGTTCCTCACTAACTTGACCATGTGAGTTACTCTCTTTACTCTCAAGCTTGCACGCGGAACTGACTCGATTCTCCCCCTCATTCGCAATTAGGCTCGCATTCTTCCGTATGCTCGCTGCGATCAACCGACGGGAAGCGAACGCTACCATGATGGCCGGTCTCGGAGTTCTCATCGTCGCAATTTACACCGGTTACGCAATTCCTCGACCCTCGATGAAAGTCTGGTTCCGATGGCTCTCGTACGCTCAACCGGTTCCTTTCGGCTTCGAGGCTATTCTCACGAACGAATGTGAGTTGTCCTCTTCGCATAGTCACCGCTGCTGATCGGGCTCGAGCTGATTTTCTTGTTGGTCCCTTTCTAGTCCGTACTCTCAACGTCCCCTGTGTTCAACTCGTACCTTCAGGACCTCAATACGCCGGTATCGCCGCCGCGAATCAAGCTTGCGCCACCGCTGGAGGAATCCCCGGTACCAACCTCGTTTCGGGATCCGCTTACCTTCTCGCTCAATACGGTTACAAGTGGTCTCACACCTGGCGCAACTTCGGATTTATCTGGGCCTACTACATGTTCTTCCTCGCAATTGCTCTCATCGCCACCGAGTATCAAAAGGACGAAGGCGCTGCTGGAGGAGTCATGGTCTTCAAACGAGGTCACGCCCCGGCGGAACTCGTAAACGCGATCGAAACCCCTGGAGTTCAAACCGACGAGGAGAACCAGACCGAGAACCCTGAAGCGCTTCACGACGTTTCCGAGGAGGAAAAGGACAAGGCTGCTGAAACTCTTCGAGCTGCGACCGACATCTTTACGTGGAGGAACGTCAACTACGATATCACGATCAAGGGAGAGCCCAGGAGGTTACTCTCTGATGTTTCAGGATACGTCGTTCCCGGTAAAATGACTGCGCTCATGGGAGAATCTGGAGCTGGTGAGTGAAATCTTTCTCTTTTCTCGTTTCCTGAGCGAGTTAGCTCATCCCCATGTTCGTACTCTCTAGGTAAAACTACTCTACTCAACGTCCTCGCTCAACGTGTCGATATGGGTGTCGTCACGGGAGACATGCTCGTCAACGGAAAACCTCTCCCGATCTCGTTCCAACGTCAGACTGGATACTGTCAACAACAAGATACGTGAGTACTGAATTCATCGAGTCATATCCGCTGTCGGAACGAGCACCGTTTCGGCGTAGTTCGACCTCTTTACTTACCTTTTTCGGTGGCGAACAGGCACATGGCGACTACGACGGTTCGTGAGGCTCTCAGGTTCAGCGCGGAGTTGCGACAGCCCCGTACGGTTCCCAAGGCCGAGAAACTCGCCTACGTCGAAGAGATCATCCGACTTTTGGAGATGGAAGCTTACGCCGAAGCTCTCGTCGGAGAAGTCGGAATGGGTCTCAACGTCGAACAAAGGAAACGTCTCACTATCGGTGTTGAACTCGCTGCTAAACCCGCTCTCCTCGTCTTCCTCGATGAACCGACTTCCGGTCTCGACTCGCAATCTTCTTGGTCAATCATGCTTCTCCTCCGAAAACTTGCCGATCACGGTCAAGCTATTCTCGCGACGATCCATCAACCTTCGTCTGAACTCTTCCAAACGTTCGATCGTCTCCTTCTCCTCCAAAAGGGAGGAAAGACCGTTTACTTTGGCGAACTCGGCAAGAACTCTCACACTCTCATCGACTACTTCCACGCTCGTACCGACAAGCGATGCTCCGACTCTGATAACCCCGCCGAATGTGAGCCGATCTTTCAATCTATAAAATGGCGCGAGCTCACTTCTTCTTTCTTCAGTTATCCTCGACGCGATTGGAGCTGGTGCTTCCGCCAAGGTCGACAAGGATTGGTATCAAATGTGGAACGAGTCCGACGAGGCGAAGAAGATTCAGCAGGACATTGACCGTTATCACGACGAAAAATCCGGAGAAGAATCAGCCGCCGACAAGTCTCCCGATTCTGGTCGCAACTTTGCCGCTTCGCCCTTGACTCAACTCAGGCTCGTTACTGCTCGTGTCTTCCAGAACTACAACCGCGATGCTACCTGTAAGACCGTTTATTTTTCGTTCAAGACACTTCTCGCTCAGAAAAGTTGACATCTTCCCTTCATTCCTTCCTCGCAGACGTCGTATCCAAGATTATGCTCAACATCTTCGCTGGTCTTTTCATTGGTTTCTCGTTCTGGGATTCCCCCAACGACATCTCTGGTCTTCAAAATCGACTTTTCGCAGTCTTTATGGCTGTCGTCCTCGCCGCACCTCTCGCTCAACAACTTCAACCCAAGTACCTCGCACTTCGTCAACTCTATACCGCTCGTGAGAAACCGTCAAGAATGTACTCTTGGCCGACTCTCGTCTTCTCTTCGATCGTTGTCGAAATTCCTTTCAACATCCTCGCGTACGTTTTCTCCCGGCTGTCCTTTTCCCTAGTCTTTCGTCGATACCCCGTAACTCGGCGGTGTCCCGTACCCTCGTCGTATGCGCGGGTTCAGTCGTTTTGCTCAATTTTCCTACTGACACCGAAATCTTCGTTTTGGATTTTCTCCTCTTTCGCAGCGGTACCCTCTTCTTCCTCTGCTGGTATTACACAGTCTCACTTCCTAGCGGTGCCAATCGCGCAGGTTTTGGATTCCTTGTTTATTCTGTTCTCTTCGAACTTTACTACGCTTCCTTGTGAGTTCCCCTCTTTCTACATCTCTTCCGCTGCGTGAGATTGACCGTTGACCCTTCGTGACTGTTCCCTCAGCGCGCAATTCGTCGCTTCGTTTTCGCCGAACGCGATGGCCGCCTCGGTACTCTATTCGTCGTTCTTCTCCTTCGTGAGTTCTCTCTACTTTGCTCAGCTCGAGAGATTTTCGCTGACGCGCGAGCCAATCCCCTATAAGGTCATCATTTTCAACGGGTAAGCCGCTAGCCCCTCTATCGTGTCTGGGAAGTCGAAGAAGACTGACCCTAAGGCTTGTTTGACGGTTTTTTAGAGTTGTTCAACCTGTCGCCCAACTTCCCTACTTCTGGCGCAGCTGGATGTACCACCTCTCTCCCTTCACTTACCTCATCGACGCCCTCGTCTCGAACGCCCTCGGAGGAGTCCAGATCCGCTGCAAGCAAGATCAATTCCAAGTTCTCAACCCTCCCGCAGGCGAACAATGCGTCGAATGGATGCAATCATATACGCAGATGGCAGGAGGTTATGCAGAGGTCCTACAGAACGGTGGCTGTGGATTCTGCCAGTTCAGGTCGGGTGACGAGTTTCTCTCGACCGTCGGAATGTCGTACTCTCACCGATGGAGAAACGTGGGCATTTTATGCGGAGTTAGTCTCGCTCTCTCTCACTACCGCTCTCTGCCTTGTCCCTATCGCCACGCCGCTCCCCCTCTTCGCTGTCTTTCGCGACCAACGACGAAAACTGACTCTTTTTGCTCTTTTCTCTCGAATCACAGTACATCGTCTTCAACTTTGCCGCCGTCTTCATCTGTACGTGGCTCTACAGCGAAGTCAAATGGGGTAGCTTGTTCACTCGCAAGAACAAGGCGAAGAAGAATCAGAAGAAGAACGAAAAGCTCGCCGAAAAGTGAAAACCTCGAACCTCGTCTCGCTCTCGTCTCTCGGAATAGATTATCTTCCCCTTATACTACTATTACTCTTACTTTCTCTCTCTTGGTCTCGCACTCTATGACTTAATCGATCCCATTCCTTTCGTACTTTCTCTCGTCAAATTTTGTGTATAACTTTTTCCTTCATGGAACGCCTACCTTGTAGTCCTGGCAATTGATCAGTCGAACTCCAACACGCAGAGAGTGAATGCTATACTTTACACTTCCGGAATTGTCAAAGTAGGCGCGAGAAAATTAGCGGATCTCCCGTGACTTGCTCATCACACCAAACTCCCCTCGCTCTCGCAACCGGCTATCTACGATTCACGCCTTGAACAGAGCACGACGATAGCGGACGAATCTCTCTGATCCAACTCATTTTGGAGCAAACTCTCACGACACGTCCTTGGCTCTCATCTCTCTCCCGCTCTAGATCACCAACCTCCTCTCCTCCTCTAGACTGGCGCCAGGATGCTACACAGACGGCGGCAAGATGCAGACCCCCGCTCATCACCTCAATCAGCCCATTCTAGTCGCCCTTCTTCTTCCCAACTCTTCACAAACTCTCCCTCTTCGAAATCCTCTACTCGCCGGACTCTGTACATAATCGGAGGAGTCTGTGGTCTATTCTTCATCCTTCACCTCCTCTCATCACCTTCTTCGACGTCTTCTTCGTACGGTCGAGGTCGATCTCTCCCAGGGTTCGGAAGTCGGAGTGGATTCGCCCAATCGCGTAGAACAGACGCACTCGTGAGGAACGCACGTAAGCAACGGGCGGCGGCGGCGATCTCGCACGGAGGAAACGGTGGATACGGACCAGCGAATTTCAGTGAACCTCCTCCTTTCACTTTCTGTCCGACCTTTGGACCTGGAGACGAGCTAGGGAGCGTGTATGGAAGGGAATCAATCTTGAAGACGAGGGCGCACGTTGGAAGTTCGGAAAGAGTCAGGAGGGTCATCAAGAGAGCGATGGCAGGGTTACCGATCACGATTGGAGTTCTCGGAGGAAGTGTCAGTAGTTGTCACGGATTGGATGCGACTCAGGCGCATCCGTTGGGAAACCCGATTGGACCGAATTGTTACCCTCATCGAGTCTTTTCCTGGCTCAACGACGTTTTCCCTCATCCGGCGAACGAATTGACGAACGGTGCTCGTGCGTTTTTCCTCCTCTCTCCGTCTACATTCCTGCTTGATGCTCATCCTCGTCTGTTGTCAGTCCGTCGAACTGGTACTTCGTACTTCGGTTTCTGCTCCGACATGCATTTGCCTGATCGAGTCGATTTGGTCATCGTCGAGTTCGACACTGAAGATCCTCAGTACGTTTCCTTTTCGTTGCTCTACTTGCATCCAATCGCTCACAGTTGCCTCTAACAGCGATCCCACGACACTCTCGACTACCGATCTCCTCGTTCGATCTCTCCTCCTTCGACCTGATCAACCTGCAGTCATTCTCCTCGGTCACTTCTCGCCGCAGATTCAGGGAGAACGTGGTTTCGCAGGACCCGAAGTATGGCACAGTGCTGTAGCCCAGTTCTACGATGTTGTGCACCTCAGGTTAGTCCGCTCGTTTCATACAAGCATGAAGAATCGTCCTAACGTTCTTCTTCTCTCGACAGTGTCAAAGGTCTCTTGTACGAAGAGTACCTCTTGAACCCTCAAAAGGTTCGACAATCGTACTTCCTCGATCCTATCCTCGCCAACTCGAAGGGTCACGAAATCCTCGCCGATACTCTCATTTCCTACCTCGAATCTGAAATCTGTCAAGTTTGGGACGCCGCCGCTCTCGAAACCGATCTCGCCGTTCTCATCGGGAATAACCAACCCGTCTCTCCTCTCAACCTCGGTGACGATTACCCTTCGTTACTCTCTGGCAAAGGGTTGAGGAAAGCTTCGGACGCTGGAGTCGACGGAGAAGACGCCGATGGAAAAGCTGGACGATCTCGTTCTTCGTTCCTTCGAATCCCTCCTTTCCGCATCACCGACAAACCTCACGAACTCGCCCATTTCCGCGAGATCAAACCTCATTGCGCTTCGGCGAACGATCTCATCAACCCGTTACCTTCCTCCGTTTTCGCCGGATCTGGATGGAACCCGATCGCCCCGAGACCTGACGATGAAGACGAAACGCATTATTGGTACACCGACATGCCCGGTTCTCTGCTCAAAGTTCCGATCAAGTGTGGTGCGGGAGATATCGCAGTTTATTACTTGAAGGGACCGGAAGCAGATGGATGGGGAACGGTATTATGTTGGGTAGATGATAACGTAGAGGGAGCGGTAGAACTCAAAGGAAGTTGGGATCGAGACTACGGACAACCTACGTGAGTCTCTTGCTCTTTTTCCATCTGTGCGAAATTTCACTAACTCGATACCCTCTCGATATAGCGTCACTCAAATCGATCAAGGAGTCACCAAAGGACCTCACTACGTCGTATGTGAACTACAAGGTCAACCAGGAATTGATCACGCTCGATTCAAGCTCTTCGGAGTTTTTGCAACTTAGAAGAATCGGATCACAGTGGGAAGAGACGTCGGGCAATCACGAGCTGGGAAAGAGGTCACTGGAGACAAGGAAGGGGAGGAAAAGAGTGCATCGACATCACAATTTATCTGCTCGAGCTTCTCGGAAAATCTGTTCTGCATCTTATTTTTTTGGTTTGGTCTTCTCTCTCGTCTCTGTCTCGCCGTATACACCCCTCATCTTCAGTAATTAGAGCACATTTTGATACCCTCACTATGTCTCGCCGAGAAACGGAGAGAAAGTAGAACGATTGATTACGGTAAAACACAAGCAACAAATCACGAAATATGAACGACACAAAGATTCACCTCTTCAAGCCTTTTCCTTCCCTTTACTCTTCTTCGACTTTTCTCCTCCTCCTCCTGACGATTTCTTGCCTCCCGTCGGCAGGACTACGTTGCCCGAAGTCGTTGAATTCGTCGTCGCCGGTTCTTTCTCTTTCTCCAACAGGTTCTCTTCGTCGACGGCGTAATCCATTGGGTTTTCGAATCCTCTCCTCGCTCGAGCGATCTCTTCCTGCATGAACAAGAGTTCTTCCAATCGAGCGAGTTTCTTGTCGTCGTTTCGAAGCGCGAAACGGAAATCGTCCAGTTTCACTTTCCCCCTCGAAGCCGCGATCCGAGATGCTTGCATACACTGTCGGTTGACACCCTCTCTCCACAGTCAATGTTTTGCGAACACGAAGCTGAGGAAGAGAGTGACTGACGATGTCCGTGATATGATCAATCACGAGTTCCTCCATGACTGCGATTGTATCTGGTGCCGAGTTGTAATCATCTCCGAATCCATACATCATTGGTCCCACTGCGATTGCTGGCATCAGTGACTGGAGAGACAGGGAGGGAGTTGAGAGAAGGAGTCGACTTGCGATCCTTTGCAAAGAGACCCTTCTTTGTAAGTTTCCGATGTTGTACCGCTCCCTTCGCTGTACTTCCTCCAGCATCCTTGTTCTGTGACATAATCGAGTGAGAGTGGTTGGAACGAAAGAAGCAACTTTCGTTTTCATCTTGAATTTGCTCTCTCACCTCGACGATGACCTCGACCGCTCGAGTAGAGCCACTATACATCTCAGCAGCCGCTTCTCGTAACAACGCATCCGCGTCAAGGACTACAGATGGTCTGATCGCGTTCGCTTCGGGACATTTAATCTCTCTTTGGAATTCTGCCGTGAGTCTCGCTTCTGAACTGTCTGTGTCCTGTAGAAGGCTGATGAAATGAGAGAGGAGATAGAACGACACACACGAGGGAATTCATACGACTTTGACGGGGCATGGAGCGGAAGTTTCAGCGCTCAAATTCTCGAATCTCGATCAACATATACTCGTCTCCGGAGATAGGAAGGGAAATGCGAAGCTATGGAGACAAGAAGGAGAATCGATCAAGGGTACCGTGAGTGTTGCCTGTTCTGACCACACATCGTTCGTATGAGGACTCACCGTTTTCCTTTTCTACGCGAAAATAGTGGAAAGAGCTAGCTTCTCTACCTAATGTACACTCGGGATCAGTTTCTGCAGTAGAAACGCTCGCCTTGTCGTCAGAAGGAGGCGAGAGCAAGTATCTCGTTGTGACAGGAGGATCGAACGCGAGTATCAAGGTCTCCATCGTTGATTCAGCTACGGGTCAAGGTCAGTCTGGCTGTCTGGTACCTCCAAAGGTTCGAAGAGTCCCTCTGACTGACGCTGCTTTGGCCCACAGCTGAACAAGTGCAGAAGATCGACTGTAGAGGGAAGATTCCTCTTGAATTGGCTCTGAGCTATTTGCCCCAATCGAAAGGTATGTACCTCTTCATCGGCTCGTCGTGCATGAAGTTACCTCGCTGATTATCGGTTCTCGTCTAGGTCTCGTCTTGGCTGTCGGAAGCACCGAGAACCGAATTCAACTCTATACTTCTCCCTCTGCTTCTTCCCCTAAAGTGAGCAGGATTCGTTCCTCAGTCATTTTCTTAGGGCATTGACTGGAAGAAGCGATCGTATGCTACAGTTCACGAAATCTTTGTCGCTCGAAGGTCACACGGATTGGATTCGCTGTCTCTCCTTCACAACTCCGATCCCTTCCTCTGCCTCGCCATCCTCCTCAACCTCGACAACGAACATCGGCTACGATATCAACCCTGGCGAGGTGCTACTAGCTTCAGGAGGACAAGACAACTATATTCGATTATGGCGATTCACTCGACTTTCTCATTCGACCACTACTTCGAAACCCGCTCCTGCGAACGGACTGTCGGCACTCGATGAGTTGGAGAAAGCGTTAGCCGAGAAGGATCCGTCAGTTACGTCGACGGCAGGAGGAGGGAAAGAAGGGGAATTGAGGGTGAAAGCTCACGATTTCTCGATCGAGGGAGACGGAGAATTCAGTTGTGCTTCAGAGGCAGTCTTGTTGGGTCACGATGCGTGGGTCACTGGATTGAATTGGGCACCCTCGGATACCTCAAGGTCGTCATCTTCGACAACGAACCCGGGACTTCGACTACTTTCAGCCTCGGCTGATCGATCGATGATTCTCTGGACTCCTTTACAGACGAACGATCTCACAACATCGGCAACTTCGACCCTTTGGACATCTCAACACCGATTCGGAGAGTTTTCGTCCGTCACGAATCTAGGTTTCTTTGGCGCTCTTTGGGGAAAGGACGCAAAGACGGTTATGGCGAGCGGATGGGGTGGAAGTTGGCACGTTTGGGATCAGAAAGACGAAGAAGGAGCGGAATGGGAACCGAAAGTCGCAGCGACGGGACATTTGGGCAAAGTTTGTCAGGTTGTTTGGGAGCCGGAAGGTGAATATTTGCTGAGCGCGAGGTGAGTCAACCCTTCTCCTTTGTCGCAGCCATCATTGATTCTGATCTCTCTCCTCGTGAACCAGTCATGACATGTCGACGAGATTGCATGCTCCTTGGCGGCGACAGTCTGGAAACGATGGAAGGCTACTCGAGACTTGGCACGGTGAGCTCTTCTCTGTCCCTCCCGTCTTCGTGACAGTAGCTGATATATTTCTCGATTCCAGAACTCGGTCGACCTCAAATCCACGGTTACCCTCTGTCCTCCCTCTCTTTCATCGATCGACTACAATTCGTTTCCGGAGCGGACGAGAAGCTCATCCGAGTCTTTGATGCGCCTCAGAACTTTGTCGATAGTCTCGACAAGCTGAGTAAGGTGAAACTAGCGGGAGCAGTTGACAAACCTCGACCCATGGCTGCGAATGTTCCCCCTCTCGGTTTATCGAATCGAGCTATCGCCTGTAAGTTTTGCATCGATGAACTTGTCAAGCTCTTGCTGATCGTACATCGGTGTGAGATTCACAGCTCAAGCCGAGGCGGATCAACTACCTCCAGCTTCGAATGATCCTTTCGAGGCGGTCGCTCCCGTCAACTTTAGCGTCAACGAGCAACATCCCCCACTCGAAGAGCAGCTGCTTGGATCGACACTGTGGCCAGAGGTTCGTTCGATTCTCATCTCAGCTTGTACCGCTGATCCTGATCGTGCTCGATTCGCAGACTGAGAAACTTTACGGTCACTCGTTCGAACTCGTCGCACTCTGTTCCGCTCATCGATCACCACTCATTGCTTCCGCCTGTAAAGCAACTCTCCCTTCACACGCCTTGATCCGGCTGTACGATACACGGACTTGGCTGCCGGTTCGAACTGAAGGAGGTATCCTCGAAGGACACAGTTTGACGATCACGAAACTCGAGTTCAGTAGAGATGACAAGTGGCTGCTCAGTGTCAGTAGGGATCGCTGTTGGAGAGTGTATGAGAGGATCGAGGGCGAAGAAAAATTGGGTACGTTCTCGTTCTGTCTCCTTTCTACCTTCCGCCGCTGATCAACTTCTCTCTCATGATGTACAGGTTATCGACCGGTGGCAATGGAGAAGGCTCATGCTCGAATCATCTGGGATGCATGCTGGAGTCTCGACAGCTCATTCTTCGCAACCGCTTCGCGTGACAAAACGGCAAGCTACTCTTTCCTCGTTTCGCTGCCCGCTTGTCCCAGCGACCGAAGACTGACCTCGACTCGTGCTCCCGTACTATAGACGAAGATCTGGACTCGAGCATCGTCGAATTCAGGATGGGAATGCAGCAAAACGCTCAAATTTGACGAGGCGGCGACCTCGATTGCAACGACTTATCTTCAATCTCAACAGTGAGCAAACTTCTGCTCAGAGGGGGAGAAAACATCAACTGATAACCTACTTCATCAGATTGCATCTCTTATCCATCGGACTCGAAAACGGTCAGATCCATCTCTACACAAGTCCCGTTTCTGCTCCCTCCGATTTCTCGCAGCTTTCTATTCTCGATCCCACGTAAGCACAACTTGCCTCTGTCCTCGGTTCGCTCAGGCTGACCGTCCGCTCTCTCGATTTCCAGAATCGCCCACGTTCTCGCCGTGACGAGTCTCTCGTTCTGTCCAAAGCAAGATCTAGCGCAAGACGTTGTCGCAAGGTTGGCGAGCGGGAGTGAAGATAAGAGCGTTCGGATCTTTGATATCAAACTGTAGATGAGGAAAACTATTCCGGTTTGCAAAGTAAGAGATGATGAATGAATGCAGATTAGGGGATGCGAAAGAGAGGTATCAAAGTAAGAATGAAGGGTTATCGCAGTGCGAGAGAATGCGCGAGAATTAGTAGGAAAACGATGAGGATGAAAAACGAAAGGAGACGGTAAAGAGAAGCGATGAGAATCTAGACAGAAAGAGATCTAGCGAAAGAGGATCCGAAACCGTCACTCCTGAGGGTCGAGCGACCTCGATAAGTTCCAGCATCGTTCGCTTTTCCGAAGATGTCGCCCGATTGCGAAAGGTCAAGTCCTCTTCTCGGATCGTAGACTTGTTTCTTAGGTCTCTTAAACTACAGGAGCAGGTAGCTCAGCAGCTTGCAATCATAGACTAGTGAGAGACGAGATCTCGAGACGTACAGTCCAGTTCTTGAATCCTTGAGATTTGCGAAGTTCGAGAAGTTGATCTCCTTCGGTTGCGTGACGAAGCATCGGATCTCGAGTCGTATCAGGAGCAGGCACTCCTGGAGCAATCTCCGGAGCAGGTAGAGGAACCTAGTTGAGCAGACGTTGAACGATCAGTACGAGGACCCCCGTTACGGATCATCCGACACCGACTCACAGCTTCGATGTCGTCCTCAAAGTACCTCGTATCCGTCTCGCTACGAAGTTGGGGCTGGAACGGAGGAGTCTCGAGGTGCAAACGAGCCCAATCGATCCCTTTGAACCACGGATGATTCTTGATTTGATCCGCTCCATCGTTCGTGACTCCTGCGAGCTCGGTCGTAAATCCTCCAGGCCCGGCGACGTTGAGGAATCCGCTGCGTTGACGTTGGATGACAGAGTTGGGTCGATTGTTTCGACGTGAACCGAGTCGATCTTCCTTTTCGCAAATCAAGGAGAGGATGAGATCTTGAGCTTCACGGGAGACACGTGCTTTCGAGGGGAAGCGGAGGGATTGTCGCCAGTTCAGGATCTGCAACGAGGGAGAAGAGCGATGTGAGCACGAAAGGAGCTCGGACCGCAAATGAGCGAGAGGTTAGGCTCACCTTTTGTCGAGTTTGTTGTCTAGATTTACTGACGAAGGGAGGGTAGCCGTACAACATCTCAAACATGATCACACCGAGACTGAGATCAAAGCAAGAGCGACATTTAGTAGCCTGAACAAACTTTCGCAAAATCGTCAAACTCACCTCCACCAATCCGCTTCGACTCCATATCCTGTCCCGCGCAGCACCTCAATCGCCATATAGTTATTCGTCCCGACTACCGAGTAAGCTAGGCGTCTCCTCTGCTTGTCGCGCCATCCGAGAACGCTTTTCGGTCCTTCGTTCTCGTTTTCGTCGGTATCGGGTCTGGGAGGGTCGAAAGGAGGATGATTCCCATCGACAGCGCGAGCAGCTCGAGAGCGATGAAAGTTGTCTTCGAGGTCAATCCCGTGCTTGTAGAGGAGTTCACGTCGATGAGAATCGAAATAAGCTCCATCGTGAGACCAATGGCTGTTATCAAACGAGTAC
Organism: Sporobolomyces salmoneus; assembly: GCF_050403485.1. NCBI lineage: Eukaryota > Fungi > Basidiomycota > Microbotryomycetes > Sporidiobolales > Sporidiobolaceae > Sporobolomyces > Sporobolomyces salmoneus. The sequence continues at coordinate 705,219 of NW_027481161.1, read as the reverse complement.
CCCTCAATTCTCGGCACGAGCGTAAGCGTGAGGAGAGAAGAAGACGTACAAATCGGTAGAGAGTCCAAAGTCACTGATTGCGATGTGACCCGATTTGTCGAAGAGGAAATTGTCAGGTTTGACATCTCGATGAATCGCTCCTAGAACTTGATGAGTTTCTTGTAAGGCGAGAACCATTTCCGCGATGTAGAACTTTGCGAAAGATTCTTCGAACGTATCCTTTTCGATCAAGAGCGTGAGTAGATCTATCGAACCAGGATTGTCAGTCGACGAGAACGCTGAGACGGAGAACGGGAAGAGATTGACTCACCTCCACCGAGCATGGCATCCATAACGAGATACAGATGATCTACATCCTGGAACGAATAAGCGAGTCTGACCGTCCACCTCGTCGAACAAGCCGCCGACGCCAACAGATCCCTCTCCGCCCTGATATGTCCCTCTTGTCCTTTCCTCAACATATCCGACTTCCTCAACTGTTTCATCGCGTACAATTCTCCACTCCCAGTTTCCCGAACGAGGGAAACGACCCCGAATGCTCCTCTTCCAATCACTTTGAGTTTCTTGAAACTTCCAACGTTGACTCGAGTTCTCATGTCTCGTAAGTATTCCGTTTCGCTGAGCTTCCAGGCGTTTCGAACTTCGGCTTTCTGATCCTCGCGAAGGTTGAGCCGACTCAGTTCTTTCTCGAGGAGGTGTTTTCGGGTTTCGCGAGAAGGGGGAGTTTTGAGAAGAGCATGGTATTTCGTTTCGAGGTAGATCTTCGTAGAAACAGCTTTCTCGATCGTCGTGAGGGAGGGAAGGAACTTCGCCGGAAGAGAGAATGGATCCGAAAGGGAGAAGAAACCCGAATCGTCGGCGTCGGCGTTCGATTCGTTCGAAGTGAGGAGGAGGGAAGAGGTATTCTCGTTCGTGTCCCACGAGAGAGGTACTCCAGGTCGATTGTAGCCATGAGGAGAAAACTTCGTCGTTCCAATCACGACGGTTCGAGGTGCGGGAGGAGTTTCGAGTTGAGGAGGTGGAACTCGAGGGAGCTTTCGTGCTTGTTGGAGTTGTCCTGGGAGCGGTCTGATCGTGTCGATTGATTCTCTAGGAGTCTGGGAAATGACGATTGTATCCCCGGAAGTCGATCTCGCGAGAGGAGGAAGAGGTTCGAGGCGGAACGGGCTCGACAACGGTGAAAGTTTGCCCGAATCGTTCTCGACAGCGACTCCCGTATCGATACTCGTCTCCTTTTCACCTTCGACGACAACGTGGGAGAACGCGGAATCGGGTAATCCGTTCGTTACTTGAAGAGTTCCGGGTTCTTGATCGACTTGTCGTTGAGCCATGACTTCGTTGATTCCGATCGCGGCTTTCGCTTCTCGGACGGCTGATTTGATTGGTTTCGCCCAGGAGGGTTCTGGCAATCGAGGATTGTCGGTAGTCAGTGGAGAAGAGGGTAAAGCGTAAGCGATGAATGAGACTGACGGCCTAGTTTCCCTTGTTTGTCGAGATGCCACCTCATCAACAAGGCTTCTGCCTGTTCTGCGTCACTCGCATGAACCAGATGACTACACAGCACGATCGGCAGTCAGTAGAATCCAAGTGTTCTCTAAAGAGAGAGAAACGAAAAACGAACGCGAAAGCTCTCGGTTCCCCAATCAGATCTTTACTAACCCTTCTCTTCTCCCTCTCCCTCTTCCCCTCCTCCTCTCCCTTCGTAGCGAATGAGATCCCTCCCTGGATCGGTTCCTTACTCCCTACCGGTCTACTCGCGATCCCTTTCCCGATCCTCTCCGTCCTCCCCTTGATCCTCTGTTCCTCCTTCGCTCCTTGTACCCTCGTATTAATCTTTGAAGGGGAATAGAACCGACTTCCAGTTCCGGAAAGGATATCCCAGAAACCGGAATGGGCGATTAAGGGGGAGGAAGATTGAGCTAGGGGTACTTTCGTCGTCGTTCGCATTGAAGGCGGTAAGGTCGGACGAGGGAGATCGGGAGCATATGACAGAGCGGGGGCAGACGGCGGGGATCGGTTGGAAGGTGAGGTCGAGGAGGAGGAGAAAGGGAGAGGAGGTCCCTGCGTTGCGGGGGACGAGAGCAAGATCGAACGAGGGAACGGGAGGTCCGGTAAAGCTTCTCGAGTTACAGCGTGAGGCGTAGCAGGAGGAGAGTTGGAGACGAGTTGAGAACCGGTAGGGAAGAAGAAGGTGGATCCTCCTGCTGGCCGGGACGCTGGAGAAGCAAATCCTCCGCCTCGAGGGGGAGAGTAATCGATCCATGTCGGTGGAGTTGGTGCATTGGAGCCTAGTGGATCTTCAACCGTAGCCATGCTCGAGTTTCTGGAGTGAGTGAAGGAAAGGGAGTGAGCGAATGCGGATCGAAAAAGATCGAGATGAAGCAACGGACGCGCGAGGGGAGGGGAGGAGGTGCTTACTCGATCAAGTGTTGATCTTACGTACTCCTAGTTGGACGCGTCGTTTAAGATGTGGGATCGACGTGAGAGGAGAGTCGAAGAGAGGTGATGAAGTGATCGAGAGGAGAGAAATTTTCGGAGTCGATTGTTGAATCAACTCAGGCTCGAAGGCGTGTGATAGAGGCGTAGATAGTCCAAGTCGCCTCTGCAAGTCCCTGTCGAGAGCTTGAGGGAGAGACGAGATGGGTGTCGGGGTGATCGGGAGAAGGAAGTGAGGGTCGAAGAGCTCCAGGAACCGTAAGCTGCATACAACGAGACACCTAAAGTCTCTTGCGGACCACACAGCCCGTTCAGACAGAGAAGAGGTGATCTAGAATAGACAGGAGAAAGAACCGACAAACGAATCTGACGAGAAAAAGACAAGTTGAGACAACAACAATTTTTCGCGAGTAACTACAACTTCCGCCTCTGAACGAACCTGCAGAAGTCCCCACTACACGCTCTCCTGACTCTCCTCGAAACCACCCCGCGAGACTTGCGTTTCCTGACTTTCAAACTCTCCGCCTTCCGGTTCAGTCGAAACGGTTTCTTGACTTTCTCCCATATCCACTTCAGTATCCTGACTTTCTCCAAATCCTCCTCCTAGCTTTACGACGGCCGATGTGTTCTCTTCTGGATGGTGAGAGTTAGTTGAAGATTGAGTCGAAGAGAAGGGGAAAGAAGAAGGAGGCGGAGATAATTCGTCCTGACGACTCGGTGAATTATTGACCGAAGAAGTTGGCGGTACTGGGGAGGACGTGAAAGTCGGTACAACTTGACTTTCCGTATCATTCTTCTTCTGTCGTTTCCCTTTCCTCCTCAGACTATCTTGCTCCGACGTTCCTTCAGCTGCCCGTTTCTTGTTCCTCGCTTCGAGTCGTTGTTGCCTCTCTTGTTGAGAACTGATCGGTTGATCCGAGAACGGTAGAGGGGGTGGTGGTGGGAGGGCCGAGAATGAAGCTTGGGAAGAAATCGGGAACGAGGAAGAGTTTTTGTTTTGGGAATCGGTTTCTTGTGAGGAGGGCGCACTGGAGCCATCAAGGAGAGGAGCGTCGAGAACGGAAGGTAGGACGAGAGAGAAGGTTGTGGTGGCGGGAGCGAGAGTCGTCGTGATTGGGTGGGAGGCGGAGAAGGGGGAATCGTGTTTGTGTGGGAGGAGAGAGGCGACATGAGAGCGAGAGGTATTCATCATCGAGGGCTCGGGATCGGCGTCAGGATCGTGGGATTCGGTGAATGAGGTGCCGTGTCGGAGGGAGAGCATCAATTCGGTTGCGTGGAAGGCTTGATGATCCGTTTCGAAACCGGAGAAACTCGATGCGTTATCCGGTTCTTCTGCCGCTCCTTCGACGACAGTATCTACGGAATCTTCTCGAGTGTTGGAAGGTGGTTTCGAGGGACAAATCGCGAGGTAAGGGACTTCTTGAGGTGGTAAATCGAAAATCGGAGATGGAGTCGGTACTGATTCGAGATCATCGTCCTCCTCCTCCTCCTGTTGACCAGCACTCTCTTTGGGTTGTTCATCGACAGGTTGGAACCATTCCAGCGTTTCCCATCTATCCTTCTCCTCGATTTGTTCCTCGTCCTCCTCGATTCGATTACCCTCACGCACTTTTTCAACTACCGCTTGGGTCTTTTCCCTCTGACGTGCTTCCGCTTGTCTCTTGAATGGATTGTCGGTGAGATTCGCTAGCTCAGTCGAGGAGTGGAGAGGTCGAGATTGAGCTGCTTTGACAGCGGCATCTTTCAGCCAGAAGAAGGGAAGTCAGCGCGCGTAGACTGCTGGAGTATGTGATTTAGTAGTGTGCTCACATTGTAATCTCGTCTTCAAACGGTGTTCAAACTAATGAGAGAGTGTAAGAGCGGGTTCAAGATGAGAATAGAGGGAACCGGAACACTGACCTCTTTCGCTTGTGCGGCTCGTTCAGATGGTGTAGGTGATGGAGTCGATTCGTACTCACTCGAGGAAGCTCTCGAACTCATGACATTGGACGAGGTCAAGTTGAGTGAGAAGGAAAGATCGGTTGTCGCGTTGTGAGCTTCACCCTGCCGAGTGAGGTTCTTCCGTGTGTAATCGAGTCGACCTGTTCTCTGTCAGAAAGTCGAATGATTCTTCGACGAACGAGGATATCGCAACGTGAAGTCACTCGCGAGTCGCGAACCTCTGTCAAATTGTGTCAATCGTGAAGGGTGTACTGTATGCGGCATGCTAAAATAGAATAGTATTACAGCAGAGCTGAAATTGCACAAGCTTTCTCACCCACGTACGAGAAGATCCGACCCAAGAAGGCGATGTAACACTTGAAGGGGGAAGAAGAATCGATTTTCCTGCTCCCTTACTTTCGACTGCTATCCGATCAACTCGTAAGAGCTTGAGAGGCAGCAAACGAATAGGCGATAAGCTACAGCAAGCGGAAGGGATCGATTTCAAAACCAGTCCATGCCTTCGACTTCAAATTTTCAATCGCCATCTCTTCAATCAACTTTTTCGACTACCGCCACTTCTAGACGATTACGACCAAGGCAAGCTGAACCTAGTAGTACTGGTATGTCTCTTCCTCCCTCACTTCTTCTATCGGCATGGATCTGCGGACGATGAGATCGTGAGAACGGTTCGGTCTTCCAGCAGCAACCTCTCTTCAACCTCCACTCTTTTCCAACGGCTGAACTGACCATCACTTAATCCTTGCTTTACAGCAGAATCAACGAGTGCAGAGACCACAACCCAAGCAGGTGAGTTTGGCTTTTTCTCAACGATGTCATTCTCTCGGACGAACTTCCTTGGCTAATCCAGTGGGCTCTTCGTGGGCATCTCCGCAGAATCAGATCCCACGACTGCCAGTTCAAGTAGTAGCAGTCAAGAATCAGAACCAGAGACGAGTTCGCAAGCACCTACCTCGACTTCTCGAGAAATTTCTTCCCTTCCCTCGTCTTCTCCATCTTCCTCTTCCCCTGCTCCGACCTCCTTGTCCGCTTCTTCGACGATGGACAATTCCTCCTCAGCAGACCCGAGTAGTCCCGACGTAACAAGCGAGCAACAGACTACGACTTCGCAAGCCGAAACGACGAGTTCACAACAGGAACAAACGACGACTCAACCTCCAGAAACTTCTGCTTCCTCTTCATCATCGCCTGCTCCTGGTTCGTCCAGTTCCACTTCAAGTTCTAGTCCAAGCGACGAACCCACATCTTCAAGATCAGAAGAAATAACCTCGACTTATGTTTCTTCTTCCTCCCCTGCTCCCTCCTCTTCCGTAGAACCCAGTACAACCACACAACCTCCATCCAGTACGACAACCCCACCGGCCCAAAGCAGCAGCAGCAGTACCCCCCCTTCCTCGCAACCTTCTTCGTCCTCTCGACCTCCCGAATCCTCTTCTCGAACCCCAACGACCTCCGCCGCGCCCGTAGAATCCTCTTCAACACCCCAGAATGAAGATCCAACGTCAAGTTCGGTCAGAACCGAAGTTGAAACCAGCAGCGCCGCTCCAACGTCCGCGACGGCGGAACCTGTCGATTCATCGTCGACGAGTCCAGCGGAACAACAGGAGAGTGTGACGGAAGGTCCAACTGCGTGAGCCCTTCTTCTGCCACAGAAATCCTGACTGCGTTTTGGGGAGAGCTCACCTATTTTTCGAGTTTGGATAGATCCGATACGAGCGTTTACACCCGAACTTCGACCTCTGAATACACCCTGACTTCATCCGGTTCCGTCGTCGTAATCACTTCTCTCGTCACCGCCGTCATCACCGGTTCCGACCCTTCAATCACCGGTGGAGGATCCAACGGATCAGGATCTCGATCCCTAAACGATGCGAACGGCGGCGGAAACTCTTTCTTCAGCAACACTGGAGCAACTGCTGGAGTATTCGTTGTCGTTGGATTAGTCGCGGCGGGAATCGCGATCGGATTAGGATTCTTTTTCGTTAGGAGGAAACGAGCGAGAAAATTAGATGAAGATACTCGAATTGCTGCTGGAGGTGCGGGGGACGGTGGAGCCGGAAGGAATCGTTTCGAGGATGATGATGATGAATCGATGATTGGGGATGGTGGAGGAGGAGGTGGAGGAGGGGAAAGAGATCCGTTTGGAAATGGAAATGCGATGACGGAAATGAGTGAGGGACATCATTCGTCCTCTGGTTACATGTCGAGTTATGGATCAATGTTACCACTAGTAGGAGCGGCTGGAGCGGCTTATGGTCAGAGACCTCATTCGGGTTATTACGAAGGAGGAGGAGGAAGATTCGATCATTCGGGATATCCTTCACCAGCTCAATCTTCCGGTTCGATCCCTTATCAGTTACCGTCGTTTGGATCGGGAACTGGTCCATCGGGACCGACTTATCCGGCGGGAGCGGGAGTAGGGTATGGATATGGGAACAATGCGAGGAGTCACGAAGGAGCGTTGCACGACGATTGGGCGGAATACGTCAACAACGATGGTGGAATGGCACCGGCTGTAGGGGGAGTTGGAGGAGCTCGATCAGCCGAAGGAGGAGAGAGTGGTAGCGGTGAAGGACCTTGTAAGTTCGCGATTCGAAACGAGGTCTTTTCGCTCAGGAAAAAGACTGACCTAGGTCTTTCGCGGTCGTTACAGTTGGTTCCTCAAACTCTCATTCACAACAAGGACACTCACCTCACCTCCGCGATTCCGGAGAGTCTCAATACGCCCCTACTGTCCACCTCAACAACAACAACGAGCCTCAATCCCGAGACGATTACGCCGCATTCCGAAACTCTCTCTACGGAGGTCTCGCCCCCTCCGAAGGACCTCCCGTACCTCCGAAAACGTCGAACGTCGATGATCGATTGAACCCGGATTTGTTAGGCGGGGATTTGATGGGTTACGATGAGAGAGGAGAAGCGGCGAGTTTGGCGGACGATCATGATTACTCGAGGAGGAGGGTCCTCAGGTGAGCTTGCAACGCTCTCATTCACTCCTCGTGACTTTGACTGAGGGGTTGTCTTGACCACACGTTCAGGGTCGCGAATCCTTCCGATGGAGCGAGTATCGCCTAAAAAGCCTTTTCATTTTTTTCACTATCATATTCTCTCGAAAATTTTCGCCTTTGACGACTCGTCTCGGTACCACCCTACGCACACTCTCGTTCAATATCATTTCCCTGCTTCTCGATACCGGATCGTTCAACACCTCAAGATACCACACTCGTTTTTCTTCTCCTCTTTCGTCGTTTCACCCTACGGAACGCCCTCGCACTTTCACTTCTCACATATCAATACTCCTCACCTCTCCCCTCCGACCAACCTGCCCCTCCAGAAGGATCTCGCCGCCAAGCCCTCGACGTAACCGCAGCACCGATTCTTTCTTCCGTTCTTTTCACTCTGTCGCATATTCTTTGTTCGTTCTCTTCGTTCGAGTCGTTCTCAGTCCTCCTTTGGTCTCTCCTCTGTTTCTTCTCTTGCTCTCCCAATTGACACTAGACTCTGCCTTAGTTAGTACCCTTTCGTAGGAAATCGGAAAAAGGAAAATGGATCGTTTTCTCCTCTGTCTCTCTTCATCCTGTCTCCCTCTTCTGTCTCAGGTACACTTCGAGGACGTTCTCGTCTCTGTAGTATCGTCGCTGTGGGTGTTCTAGCTCAATTACGCGGCGTATCGTCGCGCGAAGAGTGAAAAAGAAGTTTCGCAATCTGAGCGAAATGTCAAGTTCTCCGGCTCGAGAGCGAGAATTTGATTGTTACCTCGGCACGGGACGCAGCATCTTGACTGTGTATACGATATCGAATGTCCCCAAGAACGAATAGTTACAAATCTCAAAGGAGATTTCGAGACCGGCAGGCGATTTCCGCATTCTGCTCATTCTTTTCTCTCATTCAATCGAGTATCACCCCCCTAGTACAACATTATATTACAACAGTCGTTCATCACACACAACTACAGCATCCTATCGCTCTACAAACCAGCCCTTCGCTAGTCCAGATTTGACCGACTCTGCGCCCTTCCCGACCTCATCGACCTCTCGCTCACTCGCTAGGATGAGTATGTTGAAAGGATTCTTCGGAGGAGTATCTCAAGCTCAAGATCAAACTACGCCGAAAGCGTCGGAGCAACGTAACCCGTTCGACTTGTTATCTTCGATCACTCCCTCGCGTCGAGCCTCTCAAGCCCAAGCGACTTCGCCTGCCGCGACGAGTCAACCACTCAAGACGCCGACGTTGCAACCGAGAGTGAGTTACTCTGGATCGACGACACCGGGAGGGAATTCAGATGGAGGATTAACTACTCCCGGCGCTTCAGTGCCCGGTACGCCCGGAGGAAGAGCACTAGCCACTACCGGTAAGCTCAATAACTCAATTTAACTGATCCGGACGAGATCCACGGAAGTAGAGGGGGTTCGAGCAAGCGGTGTAGCTTTGACTGTTGCTGCTGCGTTTCCCATTCAATTCACTTGGTTCCCAGCTGACTCTGCTCTTCCTCTCTTCCTTCTACTTCTCACCTACTATATCTCAACTATCATATTCACCCACCACTCGTACTCGACTCGCGACTGTATCACTTTGCTGAATGGCTCCAACTCTTCCCACATCTCCACTTCATTCTCCGGCCTCAATCCAATCCGATTCCTCTACTCAAACCATCTCTATTCAATCCACTTCAACTTCAATGACTCCTTCCAACTCATCCGGTGGTTCCTCCGACGCATCTTCCTCGCAAACTTGCCCATCTTCCCCTCTGACCTCTCCCTCGGCTTCATTCCGTTCTTTCTCGTTCACTCGTCCCCCCAACTCTTACTACTACTCACCAACTTCCTCCCACCTCAACTTGTCCTCCCCTGATTCACATTCAAACGATTCTTCGGTATCTTCGTCACCTCGTTTAATTCCTCCTCCTCTCACTGCTGCTGCGGACCGTTTCTCTACCTCTCGTCCCACTCTATCCACCTCGACCTCGACCTCACCTCCTCTACCTTCTACTACTACTCCTGGTCGACGACGCTCTCTCGCTCCCCCGCCACTCGTTTGTTCTTCTCCTCCCGCGACTCGTCCCTCCATAGCTCTCTCAACGAACGAACCCGACTTCTCGTTCAAAACCCAACCCTCTGCGCACGCTCGTCAACCGAAGAACACCTCGAACTCTACCGCCGCGGCTCCTAGGGGTAAACTGTTGGTTAAATTGATTTCGGCTCGACATTTGAGTCCACCTTCGATTCAATCGAGACCGTATGTCGTCGTTACGTTCGATCAGAACGAGTTTGTCTCGAGGGAACCGATTCATGAAGAAGGGGAAGAAGTTACTGGACTCGCAAGACCAGTCGCACTCACTCCAGCAGGAGGAGGAGGAGGAGGAGAAACGACGACGATTGAGAATGGTCAGGGTCAGGGAGGTTCGAAATCACCTATACCGGATTTGAAAGGAAGGTTACCGCTACCGGCTACTCCAGGAGGTGGATTGAACCCGGGAGAGAAAGGGTACGAGGAACAAGTAGAGGCGGAAAGAGATCAAGAAAAGAGGGAAGCTCAACTCTCTTCGACTCAATTATCGCGATCTCCTGCGAGTGGACTCGGGAGGAAATTGGAAGAATACGGAACTATCAACAACAGCAGCAACAACAACAACAACGGTTCGACGACGGGAACGAAACCTCCGAAACTTGAACTCGACGTCAATGTTCCAGTACCGACTGCGAGACCGGATGAAGCGAAGACTCCCACCGGGGCGAGTGACGAACCTACGAATGGATTGTTGGGAGGTGACGCTGAAATGGCTTACAACCCAACTTGGAAACATGAAGTTTATTTGTCAGTTTCCTCTCTCTCGATCTTTCACTCTCTTTCGTTGCTCTCATGCTGACGAACGACTGTTCGTTGTCGATAGCGACGTGATGAACGAGAAATCACCGCTCGTCCTCCAAATCTACGACCGATCAATCGAAGAAGAGTGTTTCTTGGGCTTCGCGGAACTTCGACCGAAACTCATCAACAATCATACGATCGATCAATGGTTCGCCTTACAAGCTAGACCGGGAGAAGATCATGCCGTCACGGGAGAGATCAGGATTCAAATTCGGTACGAGAAATACGATGTCAGTTCTTTCTTTCCTCTCTCTCTCGCACTCTCTGCGATCCGAGTCGAACCTGACTCGGTACTCTCGAATATGCGTTGTAGGTCAAGAGAGGTCTCTCGGTGAACGATTTCGATTTCCTGCGAATGATCGGTAAAGGAACGTTCGGACGAGTTTTCCAAGTTCGCAAAAAGGACACGAAACGAATCTACGCGATGAAAGTACTCTCGAAGCGAGAAATCGTCGCAAAGAAAGAAATCGCCCACACGATCGGAGAACGGAAAATCTTGCAACGTTCGAGCGACTCGCCGTTCCTCCTCGGACTCAAATTCTCGTTTCAAACGGAACAGGATTTGTACTTGATCATGGATTACAAGAGTGGTGGAGAGTTGTTTCATCATTTGCAGAAGGAGGGAAGGTTCACCGAGGATCGTGCGAGGTTTTATACGGCGGAAATCGTGCTCGCTTTCGAACATTTGCACAAGTTCGATATCGTCTATCGGTGAGCCCAATCCATTCATCTCACTTGCTCAGGAACGTCGAGTCTGACTCGTACTCATTCATGTAGGGATCTCAAACCGGAGAACATCCTACTCGACGCAACAGGGCACATCGTCTTGTGCGATTTCGGACTCTCGAAACCCGACTTACCTTCCGACGCTTTGACCAACACTTTCTGCGGTACGACGGAATATCTCGCCCCCGAAGTACTCCTGGACGATAACGGTTACTCGAAGATTGTCGATTTCTGGTCGTTGGGAGTCTTGTTGTTCGAGATGTGTTGCGGATGGAGTCCTTTCTACGCAGAGGACACGCAACAAATGTATAAACTCATGTAGGTCGTCTTCTTCCCCATCAGTCGGTCCGACGCTGATGGCGAGGTGTTCGGATCGCCTACAGCTGTTTCGGAAAAGTCAAATTTCCTCGAGGAGTGATTGGAGAAGACGGAAAGCAGTTCGTCAAGGGTGTACGTTCTCCTCTCGCTGAACTCCCAGCTTGTGGATGGTACTGACTCGACGTTCTTCAGCTCTTGAACCGAAACCCGAAACATCGATTAGGAGCGACTCGAGACGCCGAAGAACTGAAAGAACACGCCTTCTTCAAGAACATCGATTGGGAACTCCTCGCACAACGAGCAGTTCCTCCTCCGTTCAAACCCTACGTCGACTCGGACGAATCGGTCGCGAACTTCGACCCCGAATTCACCGAAGCGAATTTGATGGATGAAGCTCCTCACGACGTTGAATTCGATGAGAGCGATCCTTCTCCGAATTGGTTGGACAAGGCGAGCGAGTTGGGGAGAAGTCAGGCAGAGAAGGCTTCACCGATGGAGATTCGAAACAACGCGAGTAGATCGACTCGACCACCAGTTCAACCGCTAACAAACTCTGTTCAAGAGAACTTCCGTGAGTAGCCATCGTTCCCTCTCTTTCAGACTCGTTTACTGACGCATCTCTCATTCGACAGGCGGTTTCACCTTCAGCGGAGAAGACCATTCGATGATCAATCAAGCGAATCGATCTTTCGCAGGACTCGCCATGACGGACGCCTCTTCAGCAGATCTACCTTCTCGGCGGTCATCAGGATCGAGTGAACCTTCGATGAAACAAGTCGAAGACGAATGGGAGGATGAACGTTAAACCCCTCCTGGCCCTCGAATCTTTCCCCTCAAAAAGCAAGGATGCTCTTTTGTATATAAATGGACGCTCTAGCGACTTGACCCCCTCCTCCTTTCTCTCTCTCTCTCACTCTCGTACTGTCTCTCTCTTATTCTACAGCACACCTACCTAGTTATAGTCTACTCACCCCCATTTTCATTTTTCGTTTCCCTCTCTCTTAAAGCTTCGTTCTCGATTGTTACACGCTCGTTCCATCGACCGCCTCTCTCTCTTATACTCTTATTATTTTCCCACCCTTTCTTTCTTGAGATATCTATTTTTTTGTGCGCGCACTCGCTGTTCTTACCTCGTTACTTAGTTTCGTTCGTTCTCGTTCTCTGTCACTCTCTCGTTCTCTCTCTCGACTTCTTGTAACAGCATTGTTTCCTCATCAGAATCTCGTTTGCGATCGATACCACGTTGCGAAAGGTGGTGCGGGGGGAGAGAGCGACAGAGAGCAGGAAGCGAAACTAGGCAAACCCAACGAGAAGAGTTACAGTTAAGCCGAGACCAAGGAGGGCTGGCTGGAAGACCTGCAACGGGCTCGAGCCTGATCCTTTATCGCTTGAGGTGCTCGCGGGAGGCGAAGAAGCGGAAGTTGAGGTCGTAAGCGCAGTAGGATGCCGCGCGTAAAACTGTCGAGTGAAGAGGATGTTCTCGGCGGCATATCTGAACGAGAAGCGATGTGAGCGAGCTTTGATAGGCTTGTAACAAAGAGTGGCTCACGATTTAGCCCAGTCGGGAACCAGCACAGTCTGCATGCAGCGGAACGCTTGAAGATGTCAATGACTGTTTCTAGCGAGGAAAGTGGAGAGAATCAACGTACCGAGATCCGGTCTCCGTAGCTCCAGGCTTCGGAGTTATCACCGCAGATCTCCTTGGTTTCGTTGTACAACGTCGCGAACGATGTATCGCTAAGATGAAAGAAGACTTTAAGCTCGAGCCCGCACTCGACGAAACGAAGACTTGCACTCACCTTTTCACACGCTCGTCCATCAATTCCTTGAAGTTCCCGGTGTCGTTCTTACCGGCCTGTTGCATGGAGAAAGCAAGCGCGAAGAAGCGTCAGTGCCGGATCAGCTCTGCAAATACACCGAAACGATGTCGATGGGACCAAAACTCACGTTTACGAAACCGAACATGCCTTGCTCGCAATCGTCTGGTGAGCCAGCAAAATAGGTTTGGAGAGAGTCGAACGGAATCTTCCATCGATAACGCGCTCCAACTTCTTGTTGACCCGCCGAGAGGGCGCCTTTCTCGTCCGAAGCGTTGCAGACTTGTTGGAACGAGGACTGTGTGACATTCGTCGCCGCTATAACCGGTCGAACCGATTCAAAAAAGTCAAAATTTGTGCGACTTTGCCTCAACTTATGTGGCGAAAGGTGCTCACTGTCGAAGATCAAGGTGAGGTACTCGTCAGAAAGTACTGTGAGCTCGAATGGGATCATCCTGGAACACTAGGACGCAGAATTTGGAGTCAGCGATCAAAGCTTTGCGTCGTAACTGAACAAACGCAAAGAAAATCTAAGACGCACCTGAGCTTGCCGTCTACAGAAGCGATAACGACCTCGCCTGGTCCAGGTACGACGTCAGTCGTCGAGTTGGAGGTCGGAGTAGCCGTGGTAGTCGAGCCTCCCGAACTTTGAGTCGAGGATGCGACCGCTTCCGACCCAGTCGTACTCTCTGCAGCATCCGATCGTCGAGCAGCCAAACACAGGTCAGTTCCTCCAGTATATCTCCTCGAATCTCTGACTTATGGGGACACCGAGCGAGAAGAATCGACTCACCTTGAGCCCATGCAGTGCCAGCTTGCAAAAGACAGAGAGAGGCGAGTGAGAAAGTCGAGAACCGCATTGTCGATATAGAGGCTATCGTATCGAGACTGTAAGTGAAGAAGAGAAGAAGAAAGAAGAACGCTCGCAACAACATTCAACGTTGAATTCTGAGCACCCTGCGACGCCCGGACCGATAACGTCGTTTCTACCCCACGAAGCCGTTCTCCGCCGAGACGCGAAAGAAACTATGATCCTCTATAGCCAGCGCACGGTCCCCTTCGAGAACGATTCGCGAACGTCAGAGGTAGGCGAGATGCTTCTTCGAGTCGAAGTTCTTCTTCTTTGAACGCAAAGCGTGGCTTTCTCCGCGCGAGGCACGATTGAAAACCCGGCGAATGTCACTGAATCGATAGTTACAGCAAAGAGTGACAACGAAGAAATCAGTGCGAGAATGACTGCCTAGAATGAAGAGGACGAGAGAGCAAAACCAGTTGCGATAAATACGAAGTGAGGGGATACAGCAGACAACGAGAGACCCAGAAAGTAGACCAGTCTCAACTTCATCCAATCCACTAGATCATGACGACGACGAGGAGGGAGAGAACCGTGAAAAGGACTGTGACGGCGATTTTGATCGAAGTCGAGCGAGTCGAACTCGACGGTTCCGAGGTCGAGGAAGAAGACGGGGCGGAGGCAAGACTGCCAGTCGTGGCGGGAGAGGAAAGGGAGGCCGAGGAAGAGTTCGAAGCACCTGGAGGAGAGGTGGCGAGGAATTGTCGAGTTCGAAGAACGTTCTCCATCGCCATTCTGTCGAGGGGAGAGTGAGCTACAGCGAGTACAGGCGCTAGGGAGACCGCTACTCACGTGAGAGTCCAATCAGGGAATTGAGACATCTAAGCGAGCGACGGATCATAGTCAGTGGGTCGTCGAGTAATCAAGAGAGAGCAGGAAAGATCGAGACTGACTGCCAGTTTATCACCCCAAGACCACGCAGACGGAGAGTCTTTACACATCGTCTTCGTCTCGTCCCACATGCTCTTGAGACTCGAATCACTGCGACGTGAGCGATCTCAATTGAGGTTTTACGAAAGAGATGAGGGTCGAGGAAAACTTACTTTGCTGCCATCTTCGGCATAGCTTCCCCGAGTGATCCTTCCGGAGTCTCAATGGTCAAACCCTGTCAAGTAGAGCGACGACTTGAAGTGTCAAAACTCGCTCGAGCTGATCGACTGAAAACCAGAATTCGAGAGAAATCGAAAACTAACGTTGATCAATCCAAACATTCCTTTCTGACAATGACCCGGAACGGCGCAGAAATAGGGTTGAGTCTTGTTCAACTTGACCTGAACAGAGTACTTGAATCCAGCCATTTGTTGTCCGCTCTTGAAAGCTCCTTCGGCATTCGAAGCGTTGCAGATTGTGACGAGAGAGCTTTGAGTGACGGTGTGAGGACCAGCGCCGAAGATGAATGTGATGTTTTGACCGACGGGAACTTGAATATTGAAAGGAACCATTCTTGTTTCGAGCACGAGAATGCGAGTCAGTCGATCATCTCGAGAGGAGCTGAATGAAGGTGGAGGAATCTCACCGCAAGTCTCCTTGTTTGGGAGCGACAATGACTTCGAAGGGACCGGGAACGAGACCAGTCGAATTCACAGAGGAGGATCCGTTCGCACCACCTGGAGAAGGCGCCATTCCCCCATAGCCACCGCCAGCTCCCGCCCAAGAGGAGGAGTCGTTCTTCGATGTATCTCCGTAAGCGCTAGCGCCGTCGGACCAAGAGTCGGGAGGAGAAGAAGAGGAACCGGGAGGAGGAGGAATCGGGGAATCGTCGGAATTCGTCGCCAATGGAGCAGCGGCGGCAGCTGTAGAGTCAGAACCTCCAGCTTGAGAGGGAGCTTCACCTCCAGCAGCTTTCGAGTCCCACGAACCACCTCCTGCTGAATAAACGAGAAGAGGACACCGAAATCAGCGAGTTGTCCCAGAAGAGAATCGACGTAGAACAGGAGAAGGCAATGACTCACCCATACACTGTTGTACACACGAATCGTAGCCAGGAGGAGCCGCCTGCGAATCTCCCCAAGGAGAACGAGCGACATGCCTCAGTTTGTTCATCGGGAAATGATGACCTGTAATTCGAGGGGAGAGCGAGTTCCCGTCAGCTCGCTCGAATAGAATGGCTGAGCACACGCGTGTTGTTGACTCACCCGCAGCGAGAACTTGTTCAGAGAGGGAGGAGAGCAAAGCGAGACTGGCGAGAGAGAGGATCTTCATCTTTCAGTTGACGTCGGCGGGAGAGAGCGGGAGAGGGAGGCAGAATGTAAGGATGTCGAGAGGTGTAGAGCTAGTCAAGAGCGAAGTGGAGTAGGTATGGCTGAAGTGAATTCAAGGAGAGTCAGTGAGCGTATAGCGAAAGCAGGCGATCGAACAAGCGGAAGAAGACTCACAGGCAGTAAAAGTGTAGCTTACTTGTGTAGCAGGAGCGAAACCGGCGCTCGAGTAGAGTATGTACGAAGCGAGAAGAGAAAGGGAAAGAAAGAAAGATGAAGATCTCCGAGGGAGCTCCAAATGTTGTTGAAACGAGCATATATTCACAATTCTCCCCCTTCTCTCTTGCTCTCTCCTTCGAATAAGAGTGAGAGGACGTCTACACAGCATTCGCTCTCATCCTCCTCTCCTCTCTCATCCTCGCCAATCGATCCGCTGCACTTCCTCGACTGACTCCTCCTCCCGGTCCTCCTCCTGCTCCTCCTCCTTCGAGAGTTCTGCTCCCTTGTCCCATACCTTGACCGTGACTCGGTAATCGCTCCTCCGAGTGGTACTGTCGAGCAGGTGGTCGTTCTCGGGAAGACTGCGGTTGAGCGAATTCCCCAGTTGACCTCGCGTGCTAAAGTTTTCGATGATGGTATCGAGCTCGTTCCGCGTCGTTCAACAGCCATTCTGGGACGTCGTCTACTGATTCGACTCGTGAGAGGTGATACCTGAGCGAACAACGTTAAGATAGTGTCAGCGAAGGGTTGTCGAGGAGGAATCAAGCTGAAAACTGACGATTTAATTGCTCGACCTAGTTTCGTCTCGCCATCAGGACCGATACTTCCATCATCTTCTGTGTTCCAAGCATCTTGGACAGTTCCAACCGAGGCGGCAAGGGTTGTCGTCAATCGATTCCACATTCGAGCGCCTGTTTCAGACGCGTTAGCTCGTCTCGTCCAAGGTTTTCGAACGATGATTGAAGCTTACCTTGTCCGTTGTTCGCAGCTCCTTCTCCCGCTAGACCCGCTACAGCTTTCTTCAACGCTGACCATCCCTCCAACACTTTCTCTCCTGCCGTTTTATCCTCCGCATCGATCTCTTCCGCATACCCCGAATCGACCTTTGCCAGATCCGCCGATTGACGATATTCGTTCGGGTCGAGCGAAGACGAAGACGATGAGTTTGAGCGTTGCGACATCCCGTCTTGAGAACTTGGAGATCCTCCTCCTCCTCCTACTCCATGCCACCCGTTTTGCCTCATTCGATCGAGAACCGCTTGGTGCTGATCGTCACATCTATCTGAATCGCGATGTCGTGGCGTAGGTCGAGCTTCCCTTGTGGCCGTATGAACCGCTAAAGGTGGTCGTTGCGAAGGAACTCGATCATAAGTTTCGTGCCTCGAGTTTGTCGAAGGAGCGTAAGGGATGGACGCCGCTTGCTGTCGAGGTTGACGATGCTGTTGTGGGTGTGAAGAGGCATGGGTAGGAGCATGGGAAGGAGGAGGTCTTTGACGTTGCGAAGGAAGAGCCGGAGGAGGCATTTCCTCTCGACGGATTTCGCGAGGAAGCCGGGAGGATGAAGCAACTGCTCGTAGCGATCGAGGAGGGCCTACATCTTGCTCGTGTCGACGCTGGTGGTGTCCGGAAGATGGTTGTCGCTGTCCATATTCGTCGTAGCGAGAATGGTCATTTCGATGCGAAGAAGAGCCTGAGGGACGAGAAGACGAATACTGGGAGCGGAGATTGTGCTGGGAGCGACTGGCGTGAACTTGAGATGACATCGAGGGGGTAGAGTTGAGCGAGAGAGTCGGGAGGAGGGGAAAACGAAACGACCATTTCTCTAGCTGAGTTCGAACCCGAGGATGCCGAGAGGGGGATGCAAGCGAAGCAGTGACGCGTATTCCGGAAGGGAAAGGAACATTCCGAAGCTGGATTGAACAGTAGTCGAGGGTGCTGCAGGAATGAAAGGAGAGAAGAGCAAAACAGCACGACGTCGCTTGCTTTCTTTGTTTCGTCCCTATCAAAGGGGGTGAGTCACTTTTGACATTCCTTATACACCTCGCTAGCGTCACTACAGTCTGACTCGTTTCCCCGCAGAGTAAACAGATCAACCCTCGCCCGAAACTCTTTCATCTCTCAACCTCCAAAACTCCGCCAGATGCAGCAAGTTATCGATGGACTATGGATTGGAGATTACCAGGCATCTCAAGACAGTGATCTACTAGCTCAGAATGGGATTGGGTGCATCGTATCTGCGAGTTCGTTGACCCACTCTCTCAGCCGTCTCTCTCTTCCTCTGACGATCGATCGCTTCCAGTGCGACAGGAGTACGATGCACCAGGAGGAGTAGATATGCATAGGGTAGCTGTCGACGACACAGAAACGACAAACATCGTCGAGCATTTCGTGACGACGGCCAATTTCATCGACGCAGCACTCAAGAACGGTCAAGGAGTCTTGGTTCATTGTCAAGCGGGAGTTTCGAGGTCGACGACACTCGTAGCGGCTTATTTGATGACAAAGTTGGGACTGAACGTAGAGCAAGCGGTCGACAAGATCAGAACTGTGAGGCCTCAAGTTGAACCAACTCAATTCTTCCTGCTCCAACTCGAGATGTTTGAACGGTGTCAATGTGAATGGGATCCAGTCAAGGTGAGTAATATCTCTCGCTCCCTACACTACGCCATGCTGACTCGTATATGCCCGCTCGCTAGTGGCCGGAAGAGAGACGATTCCTCATGTCTTTCGCTCAGTCTCAGATCATGGGTGAGCAAACTCTGCCGTCTTGTCACCTCACTGAATGAGATGCTCATCAAGTTTCCTTTCGATTCAGAGGGAGCTTCACCGTCAATCGTCCTTGCATACTATCCCTCGCCAGCACCTTCTCCCCGTGATCGATCGGAATCTTTCGGTCTCTCCATGACGCCCATCGCTTCCGAGCAAATCTCTCCACCTCTCAGTTCCGCCAAATCCCCCGAAATCCTCTCCGGCAGCGCCCTCTCGACCTCTCCTCCGAAAGAAAATGTTGGACCTCCTCCGAGGAAACGGTTAACGCCGAGGAAGCCGGACGAAAAGAAGCTAGAGGAAACCGTGCAAGAGAAGGCTCAAGTAGAAAAGATTGGGAACAAGGAAGAAGTGAAAATTACAGGTCGGAGAATCCGTTGCAAGATGTGCCGGTGCGTCCAGGCCGTCTCCGTGATGTACGAGACCCGTTACTGACACTCGTCACTCGCTGCTGTGTAGACGAGAACTCGCTGCACGAGAGCACATCGTCGCTCACGATCCGGGAAAGGGACAACAAGCCTTCGCACCGAATCGACGAGACATGAACGCCTACCGAGCAGAACTCGAGAAACAACGACTTGACCGACTCCAGAAAGAAGCGAAAGATGCGGCCGCTGGGGACTCCGACTCGTCTCCCTCGGTGCCAGACCCTCGAGCGATTCCTTCCCTTTCGACTCAGGCTCCTTTGCCAACTCCCGCTGTTCGACCTACACCTCCCGCACCTTCGAACCCTCTCGCAAACCTTCGGATCTCGCAACCTCTCGGCGGTCTTCGAGTGGCCGTGCCGAGACCTCAGCCGATGGCTCGACCTACACCCGGTTCTGTCTCGAAACCCACTCCTCCTCCCTCTACCCCTGCAGAAACTTCAACAGATACCGCATGCACCACGACACAAGCGGAAGAGAAAACCGAGACCCCTCCCACATCCTCTGACTCTGAGCCGACGATTACTCGAATCCCTCACGTTCACCCCTCTGAATCCGAACCTCTCCTCTCTTCCCACGTCTGCTCCTCCTACTTCGTCGAACCCCTCAGTTGGATGTCCCCATTCCTCGAAACGGGAGTATTGGCGGGAAAGATCGTTTGTCCGAATAAGAAGTGTGGTGCGAAATTGGGGAACTTCGACTGGGCGGGAAATCGTTAGTCTCTCTCCTCTTTCCCCCGAAAGATAGGCACATCTGACTTTGTGACGTGTCGATAGAATGTTCTTGTGGTGCTTGGGTCTGTCCTGGATTCGCGCTCAATGTTTCAAGGGTAGACGAGATCAAATTGTAGTTTTCTTGCTCGAACAAACTATCTCTTCCTCTGCTGCAAATATTTGGAACGGTCTTGCAGATTTGGAAGAACGGATTCGTGTTGAGAGAGTACAGCTACCAATATCTAAACGAACTTTCCACTTTCCGCTCCAGCTCTTTCTTGAGATTCTTGAAACTTCTCCTCGACTGCACTACTCGCTCGTTCTTCCTCGCCTCGTCCTCAACTCCCCGGCCTCGTTCGCCACCTGTATCAACCTCCTGAGTCGTCGTCTTCGGTAGATTCCTTAGACTGAGCTTTCTCGCCAACCCTTTTCCCTTCTGACTGAGCGACCTCGCGAGATTACTACCACTAGCTCGAGACTTCAACGTTCCTCGATTGTCTCCTCCGTTTCGCCTGTCTCTGCTCGATAAATCCTGACCTATCGACGTTCCGAATCGCGACAGAGGGAAAGGAGGAGAAGGTTCCGGGTCACGGTGGAGAGGAGCGTCGAGAAGTGATTCGATTTCTGATTCTGCGACGTGTGCTCGGGAGTTGTTCGATTGGTGATAGAGGAAAGGGTTTGATTGGAAGACGATTGTACGAGGAGTTTCGAGGGATGATCGACCGCGGAGAGATAGATCGAGAGAAGAAGAGACGGAAGAACCTCCTTCTCCCCTGCTGCCTCCGTGATTAGACGAGGTGCTTGACATCGCGAGCGAAGGAGATTCGTGCAGGTCGGGAAGGGATGACATTCCTGCTTGACGGTGCTGGAATGTGAGAGGTGGTGGTCGATTCGCTCGATTGACGATTCCACCTCCTTGCGATCTTTCGACGGCAGCGAGTGACGAGAGGGAAGATTTGTTCGTGCGATGAAGAGTCGAAGGCGAAGTCATCGTGGTTGGCGTGGAAGAATCGACAGAGGGTCGACTGGGTCCATCGTAATTAGTGTAGAAGGAAGATCTGTACTGTTCAGTCGAGCCTGAGGGAGTGTCGGAGGAGATCGAGCCGTTACGATCTCTGGCGAAGGGCGGTCGAGGACGAGCAGTCACAGGGACAGGGTGAGACGTTACGATGAGACCGAGGAGAGCGGCGGCTTTCGGTGGGAGGAGTGCGAAGGAAGGATCAGGAGCTCGAACATCTTTCGGAGGGACTGGAGGAGGAATCGAGGTGTGAGGTGGAGAAGGAGTCGAGAGATGGATAGATTCGAGGTCGTGGAAAGGAAGTGAAGAACTACGAGGTGGAGGAACGAAAGCTTGGTAGGTCGAAACGACTGGTGCAGAAACGGGAGAGTTCGAGAACGTCGAAGTGACGGGAGTGACGGAGGTGTCTATCTTGGGGAGAGGATGACGTTGTAGAGATAGAGGGAATCGATAAGAGTCCGAGGCAAAGACTGGATCGATAGGAGAGACGGAAGCGCAAGTTTCTGGAGAGTCAGTCGGGATGAGGAGAGTCTCCTGTGCGGAAGCGTCGCCGAGAGGCGGAGGTCGAGGGGGAGCGACGATCAGGCTGCCGGTAGCCTCGTCGAACCCGAAAGTATGCACGTATGGATGGTCCTCCTGAGGCTGACGAGAATCGTGGAGGAAACTTTCGCGAACGACGCTCGAGGTCGGAGCTGATTCCGCCGTACGAGGAGTCTTGAGATGTTCAACGTCGAAAGATTTTGCGAATGCTGGCAATGCGAGATCTGTCAGTTCGGAGTAAATCGGACGAGTGGTGAACGAACTTACGAGAGCTCGAATCGAATTGCTTCTGTAATTCGACCGCGGCAGATCGCATCGAACTCGTCGTCAACACCGAAGGTTTCCAGCTGGCAACCCTGCCTTCCGCAACGCCCGATTTCTCCTCCTCTTCCGCCTGTCGTCGTTTGCTTTCAATTTCTTCTCGCCTCCGTTCCTTTTCGACCTCTTTCGCAACTTCCAACCTCCATCTCTCGAGCGGTGTGAGCTGGTTCTCCTCGTCGTTCGCATGAATCTCGTTCCATTTCTCGATCCTTTCCCTCGAGCTCATCTTCTCGACCAAACCTAGTTTCGAAGCCCGTAAATCTTCCGACCTTGATCGAGGGTACGCGAGCTTCATGAACGACAAGGGAGGATCGTTCGAAGTAGCAGGGTCATAGTCGTCTATGTGTTGGTAGTTCGGGGAAGGGGGAGGTCGTCCGTGTGTCGGAGTTGGTTGGTTGATGGAAGGTTTTCGACTGCCGCCGAAGAACGAAGAGAATGAGGTGGTCGTATTGCTTCGATCGAGTTGATCTGCCATGTTGTTGTTTTCGACTTGTAGACTGCCCAGGAAAGAGGTTTAGTGGAAGAAGGGTGGGAAAGGGCCCGGAAGATTCCATGCATCGAAAGGGAACGACGACGAGGGAATCAGCGCAAACGTGACCGTACGCGCTCGGAGATCTACGTACACCTAGTTCAGGAGCTAGAGGGAGGTTAAATGACTATCGCCGAACTTGGAAGAGGTCGAAGGGTCGAAAGAGGTAGGAGCGGAGGGAACTTGCAGCGATGAGAGGACGACACGGGCTTGAACCATGTCTGCGCTTGAGGATCCAGAGCGATCGCTGCTGGTGCTTTGCGCGGCAACGTCGGGTAGATAGAACAGCCGTTGGGACGTTCTTCTCGAAGGAGCGCGGGAGGTCAGAGGAAAGAGTTTGTTTTGAAAACGAATGCTTACAACGTGGGAAAAAGGACGACGGTCAAAGAGTTACGAGAAAGAACGGCACGAGAAGAGAAAAGAGAAGAGCTCATTGCCTTTGAGCGACGATGGGTTCCCAGTCTTTGACTTTTTTGGTTGTTGTCGAGTAAGGCTTGTAAGCGCCACGGGTTCCGGTCAAGTTCTCGTGGTGGGGCTACAAGGAACATTGCAGGTGTCAGCCTCGGCTTGTTTAGGGAGGAGATAAGAGAGGAAGGCATACGATTTGCCAAGGTCGCTTCGCGGCTTGAACGTCCTGGTCAATCGTGGGAGGGAGGTGCTTCATGTGCGAAAGCCACGCGTGCCATTCGGGAGTGACTTGAGATGCGTTGTAGTCATGCTAGAGGCGGACAGAGATCAGTCAAGTTGAAAGAGGAGAGAGATAGGAGAGAGAGAAATGTACGGAAGCGTAGTCGACCCATCGATGCCTCCAGAGGGTTTCATTTTGGTTCTCAAAGTATTTGTTGC
Organism: Sporobolomyces salmoneus; assembly: GCF_050403485.1. Taxonomy (NCBI): domain Eukaryota; kingdom Fungi; phylum Basidiomycota; class Microbotryomycetes; order Sporidiobolales; family Sporidiobolaceae; genus Sporobolomyces; species Sporobolomyces salmoneus. Next base: position 681,904 of record NW_027481161.1, on the reverse strand, counting down.
CGTGTCTGACAGATCCAACATCGTTCTAGTCAGCCTTGTACGTGAGGGAAATCTACATAGATCAGGAAACTGACTCGTCTTGTCCGACGAAAGTACCCGCCTTGACGTCTCCGATGTACTGGAGATCTCTCCAAGCCTCTGTCCAAGCAGCATCCAGTCAGCGGGTACGTTACTGGAGCGCGGGGAGTGCTGTACTCACGGCGGTAACCAACTTGACGAATGTTTTGAATCACTCGACGGATCGAAGGCGTGAGGATAGGGTTGGACTATCAGAGGCAATCTGGATCAGTACAGAGGGTCTACCATCGGGTATAGTTCGATCAGACTAACCATATTGAATCGATAGTTGGCAAATGAGAGCGACCTCGGATCGGGCCTGGCTCTTCTCTCTCCATCTCTCCACTTTGCGACCGGCCTTCATTCCAGGCAGTCATGGCGGGGGAAGAGGATGTTCCCTCTAGTCGGCCAGAATCGAGAATATCTCAATCAGCCGACGAGGACGATTCCAACTCATTTCACGACGTCGACGAAACAAACGATCAACCTCCCACTCCCGAACCAACGATAGAGACCCCGGTAGTAGCAGATGATAAGGATCAAGACGATGAGACGAAGGAGACAGAACCACCAGTAGTTCCCGTTGAGGCTCCCCCACCAAACGACGATCACCTTCAAGCTCCTCCTCCCTCTCTCGAACCATCTTCCACCGCAACGTCGTCCACGACATCACTCCACCTCGAGCAAGACCCACCGGCAGCATCCGTCGACGAGTTAGTAGCGTTCCTACGAGGTCAAATCACGGATCTCACCTCGCAAGTGACGAGTCTCAACGGCAAACTAGTAAAGAGTTACACGACGAGGGGAGACCTGGAAGATAATTTGCATGATACGCAAGAGGTGGAACGTCAGTTAAGGAAGAGAGTGAAGGATTTGGAAGCCGACAAGGAGAAATGGACGAAGGAAATCGAACAAGGCGGTTGGGTCGAACGTGTGAGCCTGCTGAACAGCCTTTTCTTCGTTTCTCGACGTTGACTGACCTCGTTGATGTCGCAGGATCACGTACAAGGAGAAATGCAGAGGTTGATGACGAAAGTTGTCGAAGAAACTCAAACCCGTCAGACGGCAGTTCAAGCTCACTCGGCACTCGAAAACGAAGTCGAGAATCTCACTTCGAACCTGTTTGCCGAAGCGAACAAGATGGTCGCGTTTGAACGACTCGCGAGGGCGAGAGCGGAGGACAAAACTCGATCAGTCGAAGAAGCTGGAACTTCGATGCAGGCTCTCTTGGAGGACGTTCAAGTCGGTCTCAGAGACACGGTGACGAAGTTGGAGAAACGGGAGTCAGAAGTGGCAGAATTGAAGCGAAGGTTGGCCGCGCACGGTGAAATCGTTCCGGAGGATCCGACAGAACGAACCAGCATAGGAGGAGGAGGAATCGGAGGCGAGAATGGAGAAGAAGGCGATCTCGGAGGTAGCATCATCTTCTCGGACGGACAACACCTCGGCGTCAATCCTGCTCCCCTTCCGCTCGCGAGAGAACTATCTCAAGCTCCCATACCGTCTCAATTCGCCTCGCCTCGACTTCTCACTTCAGCTCTCCCGTATCAAGAATTCCTCACTTTCATCACCTATCTCCGGCAATTGCGCGTCACGACACTCGCTCGACCTCCCGATCCTCCTACACTCTCGACTCGAGGTTTCTCTTCTGAACCTCCTCCGACTTCTGCACTCTCACCCGCTCAACTCTTAGCTCCTCATCTCCTTCTCTCTACTCATCTTTCGCAACCGTTCCTCAAACGCTGCGTCGAAGAAGATTCCGATCCGGCTCTTCGACTCGATCTCGCTCCCGGATTAGGGTTCCTCAGTCGAAGAAGCGTCGGGAACGCCGTCGTCGACGGAACACTCCTCATCGAACCTCTGTCGAGCGGCCAAGACTTGCCCAGCGATAAATGTTCGCTATGCGGTTGCGGACTCGAGAAATGGTTCGCGAATTCGGGTGTGTCGATGAACCGATCGAAATCGAACGGAGCGAACTCTTCTTCGTCAAGCCTGACTGGAGTACCGACAACGACGGACCAACTGAATCAAACGATGAAGAAGATGCTAGGAGGAAGAGGATGGGGATTCACTCGATCGAATTCATCTTCGAAAGAAACCACTCCTACGATCTCGAACACTTCGCCAGCTCAGCCTTCGACGAACGACTCCTCCTCTTTCTCCTTCCCTTCTTATTCACCGTCTCATCATCCCCTCGACCATTCCCTTCAGATTCACATCTTCAAGATCAAAGACACCGCGACGTCTCGATACCCAATCTGCCCTTCGTACTGCCTAGCCCGACTTCGAGCGGTCTGCGAGTTTTGGACGTATGTTCGAGTAATCGAAAGAGGTCTCTTGCTGGAAGAAGGGTTCAAATTCGTCCAAGGGAGGAACGATACGATTCCGGTTCACGCCAACTCTTCGACGACTTCGCTCAATAAACTCAGCCGGAGTACGAACGGATCGACCGTCGATGTCAGTAAGAATGGTTCGGGATCGGTTGACTTACCGGGAGATGGAGAAAACAGAGGGTTGGCGATCGAGGCGAGAGATTTCGAAGCGGCAGATACAGAGATGGAAGGGACCCCGAGAATCATCGAGCCTGAGCCTTCGGAGGCAGACGAGAAGAAGGACGACAAGAAGGAGGCATCTTCTGACGAGAAAGCCACTGAAGCCGGAGAACCATCGAAATCGGATGAAACTCCCGCTTCATCCGTGCCAGCTTCTCCCGCCATTTCTCGACCTCAGACACCGAACAACGGTCTGACAGAGAACGCCAACACATCTTCGGCATCCCTCAACAAACCGAATCGACCTCCTAGATCTTCCGCTCGAGCGTCTCCTGCGATCGGTTCGAACCCTTCTCCTCCCGTCTCGCCTTCTTTCCCTCCGTCTTTACCTCCTCGACGCAACCCTTCAGCCCCTTCAACGCCCACTCCTCCCCCTCGACATCCGACTCAGCAACCTACGGAGAAAACTGGTGGAGAACTGATTGCGAATTCAATGGGTTGGGAGGATCGTTGTTGGTCGGAAGTCATCAGGCTGAAGGAGAGTGTATTCTGGACGAGAGTAGCAGCCGTATCGAGTGATGGTGGATTCGTTAGCGCTAGAGGTGCGAAGGTTTGGGTGCAGTAATCATTCTCCGTTTCTTCTTTTTGCCTTTTCGTATCTGTTCCTCGTTGTTTTCGGTGTGCTATTGTAACTGTTCTGGAGTAGCTTGCGCGGATCCGATGTGATTACTGAGAGGGGTTGCTGATTAGTGAGAGCTGAAAAAGGCAATGATTGAACATCACTCAACCTCTCGCGTAAGCTTCCAAAACAGATTACCCCTTCCAGCCTACTGTTCTTTTCTTCTTCTCTCACCCTACCACCAACTGCCACTTACTCTTACCTACACCATGTGAGTGACTCAACTTCACTCGTCTCGAGGTAGCTCGAGCGAACCGTGCGCTGACTGCTCCTGATGAAACTTTGATCTAAACTTGCTCGCCTCCTCTCGACTCCAACTTGTGCTTGTACAGGGTTGCCAAGATCGCTGTTGTCTACTACACCCTTTGTGAGCACTTCTACATCCTCACTAGCCCAGAAAGCGAGCTGACCTCGTGCTGTTTAGACGGTCACGTTTCGACCCTCGCTCTCGCTGAGGCTGAAGCCGCCAAGGCTACCGGCGCTGAAGTCGACATCTACCGATTCCCCGAGATCCTCTCTGATGAAGTTCGCGGCAAGATGTACGCCGGACCTCACCTTGATTACCCGGAAATCACCCCCGACGATCTCGTCAAATACGACGGATTCATCTTCGGTTTCGGAACCCGTTACGGACGTGCTCCCGCCGCTGCTTCTGCCTTCTTCGACCAAACTGGTGGACTCTGGGCGAAGGGCGCTCTTACCGGCAAAATGGCTGTAAGTTTTCGTTTTTCCCCCTTCGTCGCGGAAGATGAATCTGATGCGCCTCTCTGTGTCAGACTGTATTCACCTCGAGTGCCAGTAATCACGGAGGTCAAGAAACTACCGCATTAACCAGTCAGTCACTTCCGGGCTCCGTAACCACGTCGTTGTGTCGAAAACTGAAACTGAACGACGCCGTTCCCTTCTCCGACAACTTTTTCTCCCACATCTAGCCGTTCCCTTCTTCGCCCACCACGGAATAATTTTCGTCCCCGTCGGTTTCGCTGCTCCTGAGCTTACCGACCTTGTAAGTGACACTGCGTCGAAATTACGCGAAATCGAAATTTGCGAATTCTGACCCTTTCCGTTTTCTTGCAGACTGAAATCGTTGGAGGATCGGCCTACGGAGCTGCCGCTGTCGCTGGCGGTGATGGATCCCGTGCTGTCACCGAGAAGGAGCTCTCTGTCGCCAAGTAAGTCACGCTTTTCCCTCTGCAAAAGAGTTTTCGTCCCTGATGAGTCTCTTTTTGTACGTCGCACCCTAACAGGTACCAAGGTACTTTCTTCGCCAAGACTGTCGCTCAATTCGTTGCCGGAAAGTCCGCGTAAGCCAGCCTTTTCTTCAAAACCAATTAGCAGTAAAATAGTCCATCGAAGGAGGAGGAGGAAGTTTAGACTAGGAGGTCGGAGGGATATTTGTATTGTTCTTCCTACTCGCAATCAAATATCGTCTTCCCTCCTTCCTCCTTCTGTTGGGCGGCATCCAGGCTCGGAACACAACCAATCAGTTTTCAGAAGAGAATCGAGGCTGATGCAAATCTCTTTTGGCTATTGTGCCGTACCGCTACCTTCACAGTCTCGAGAGGCAACAACACTCTGGCGAGCCCGCATTGGCGAAAGCTCTTCCTACCTCGGCCGTCGCTACCGAAACCGCTCGTGAGTTTCGCATCTCGTTTTTCAACTTTGTCGCTTTTTGCTCACTCTCTCGACGTTTGGGCAGCCGAAAACACTGCTTCCGGATACGAAGTAGCTGACAAGGCTCCCGAGCCCGCCGCTACCGAATCGGCCCCCGTCGTCGAATCTACCCCTACTCCCGCTCCTGCTTCGACTGAGACTCAAACCCCTGCCGCAACTTCCGAGAAGCCTGTTGCGACCCCTGCCGCTCAACCCAAGCAACAAAAGAAGAAGGGAGGATTGTTCTCTTGCTGTGGAAAACCCGAAAACTACGAGTCGTAAAACTCGCGGTCGAATAACCCTTCTCTTCCTGTAATCTTGCTCCATCCTCCTCACATCCTCCTATCCTAGACCATCGTGTTTTACTCGTCATCAACACACTAATACTCCTAGCAATACATTTCTGGCCTCTGCCAAAGAGAGAAGGATCATCAAGCTCGAGCTCTCGTGACACGCGTCAAACAAGAGCTTCTGAAAAGGAGTCCGACTACTTGAGATCATGTCACTGTATCATTGCGGAGTGTATCTACAATTTCATTAAACCCCAAGAACTGAAGCCATTCAGGTTTGGATTCCGAAAACCGTATCGAGCCCTCGCCGTTCTCCCTCGTATCCGCAGCGACTGCAATGAAGTACTGTTCGGACCCCTCTTGTAGCCTTACTAGGTGAAAGTTCCATTCGGTGAGCCGCTTCCCTCGGAAGGAAGCGGAACCTACGAAGCCCTCAGAGGTTTTCGACAAGTCGAGGTCGAAGTCGAGTTGTGAAAGATCGCAGTGTAGACCTTCACCAGTCGTTTTGACATACGCTTCTTTGAGTGTCCAAAGAGCGAGAGCATGATGAAGTTTGGCCTCCTTTAACTGAAGCGCATCGAGTCTGGACTGTTCAGCCGTCGTAAGCTATCGATAGTCGGGTCCATGGTTCAGTTCTACCCCGAAATAGCAGAAGATCGAATGGAACACAGTACCTGGTCTGCGATCCCTCTCACAAATTCGTCAACCGTTGTCCCCTCCCAAGGATTTCGTATTCTCATCGTGTCGATGCCAATTCGTCGATCGACCGAGGCGCTTTTCGCTATAGTCACAATCGCGACGAGGTCGGAATCATGCGAGACATTGTAATCGAACGGGAAGGTCTGGAAAGCTTGATGAGTCTGAGTTTGGTGAAAAAACAGTCAGCGCGTTCTTGCTACGGTGCACGCTTGTCACTAAGATCGACAGATAATACTCACCGCGTACGGCCTGCCTTGAGGTGCCTTCTCGAACGTGAGGGATTGGTGGGATACGTTGGCTCTGTCTGCGAGAACGAATCGCGCGAGTAGTCGGCCCAGTAAGCAACCTGACAACGACAACGATACAGGGTTAGTCGGATCTCTAAACGTAAGGGACCAAGAGAAGCCTCTCACGGCGAGCGTCGTCCAGGAACCGTAGCTTTTGAATGTCGAGACGGCTTTGCTCGTCGACGAGGTTGAGGAGGGGGAGAAGGGAGGTGTGTGGCGCGAGGGATGATCCTTCAGTTCCGCTTGGGAAGCTTTCGTCGAGTCTGAGTATCCGAACTTCCATTGAAAGAGGAGGAGGAGCGGTTGGATGGGCGGCGAAAGCTGTGGCTGCTCTCGACAACGGCAGAACGGGACCACACCCAGGGACCGTAGGCGGCGGGTTTGAATTTGACTATCTGAGTCGTCAACGACGCTGTCGTCAGTTGTATGCTTTGTCGAGGGAGAACACGGGAACGAAAGATTGGAAACTTGCCTCTCCGGACCGAGCACTGACGTCGACTGAGCGACTACTGAGCGCCAACGATAATCCGAGCGTTCCGTGATAAAGAGGATCTGGCCAGCGACCAATGGCGGGCGAGTAGATAGTGAGGGCGAGAAGAGATAGGGAGTCGCAGAAGGCGTTGAGATCGATCGATGCGAGCGCTGAACAGTGAGAGTCTTCGTTCAAGATCCTGGTACGACTGTAAGGTAGCTACGGACGTCCTTCAGAAGTCGACTGAAGAGTGAGAGCGAAAAGGAGATGAAAGAAAGGATCGATCAACTTTTGCTCTCCTACCCTGCATTCGGTCACCAGAACAGCATTCGAATCACTGTAGAGGATATAAGAACACAGTAGAAGCTTCAGAGGCGCGCGAACGACCCTCCCTCCCGACCTCTTCACCTTCAACTCGAGTTCATCTCGGAATCACTCTCCAACCGCCTAGCTCCCTCTACGTGAGTTAGTTCTGCTTCTCAGGCTACCAGAATACTCGAAGCTGACCTAACGGGCGCCCACAGGCAACATCTATCGGCTCTTTCACCCGCTAGAATCTCTTCTTTCCCTCTCTCCTCGCGCTCTCGCTCTCTTCCTCTACCTCTGCCTTTCCGCCTTCCCAATCTGCTCACATTCCTTACCTCCCATCACTCAAGCCCTCGTTCCCCTTCTTGCGGTCATGCCGATTACATCACTCCCCTTCGAAATCATCATCGTGTCTCGCCTTCGTACGCATGTTGATGAAGCGTACGTCGGAAACTTGCCCCAATCGGTCAGGCTCTTCGTTGGAGGCTTGTAAAGATCGACCCGTCCTCGACTTCCTCTCTCGCTCAACACCTGCGGGAATTCCCTCATCTCGCGAAACTCGTCCATCTCTTAGTCGTGGAACCTGAACAAGCGGCGCCCTCCGATACGGAGGAGGAAGAGGAGAAAGACACGCCGCCCCTTGACGACCTCCTCTTCGTTCTGAACTCGACCCCGTCATTGGTTCGGCTCAACTTCGACGATGGACACTTTAACTTCCCCTCCTCCATAATTATCGAGGCGGCAAGCACTCTGCCACGACTTCAGGTGTTCGACTTCAGCACTGGTGGAAGAATCGACTGGACGCTCGAAACCACCAAGGCCTTCGATGTAGGCTTCCCGGTCATCGAAGATATTACGATCAAGTCAGAAGAGGTTTCTTTCCCCGAAGACATTCCTGACGCAGTTGCGCTCTCGACTCCCCGCAAGAAGTTGAAAATCTTGGACATCTCGATTCAAGAGGACCCCATTGCAGCTTCAAAGCTCACTACGCATCTTCTTCAACGACTCGATCCCATGATTCTTTCTCGATGTTTCTTCGACGGTTCACTGGTTCGCAACGTCAACTACGACTTTCTCGCAACCTGTTCAAGCTTAACTCATCTGCACCTTACGACGTGCCCCGACGACGTTCCCGATTCCTTTGCCGCCCTCCTCCAACATATCTCACGTCTCTCCTCCCTGCAACATGTCGAATTCCGAGTGTACCTTCGGTCCTGGGCAATTAACGTGGTTGCTGAGCCAAATGTCGACCTCGGACGGGTGCTCGAAGTCTTTCCACCTTCGTTGAGAAAGTTCGTCATGCACCTCAAATTGAACGATTGGGAATCGATCCCCGAACGGCGAATTCCTGAGTCTCCGCATCCGGCACCGATTCAATTGAGCGCTTATCGACCCGTGGGCAAAAACGACGCCCGACGTACTATCGCGTGGAAAGACGAAAAGATCGAGGGCGGCGGGGAGAACTGGTATCGTTGCGAAGTCAAGCGAGGGATTCAAGTTTGAAGTGATCACGAGGTGAGTTCTCGTCTCGCAATCCAGAATCCGCTTGAGACTGATCTCGCTCGCAGCAGAGTAGACCACGAACCTCAAAAGAGGGCAGAGAGATCGGTGCGCACGCAGTCGAGACACAAGCGGTCAACGTCGAAAAGGACGAAGGAGGAAGAGAGGAGGAACTTCCAGCTAGAGTCAGAGGTCTACGCTTGTTGCTTCCTGTCTGCGACCGTGCTCTCTCTTACCCTTGTGTCCTCGATCAGAGCTCAAACTCTCTACCTTTTTCTCCGTCGCGAGGCAATCAAACAATCTCTGTGTTCTTCTGACCGACCTCGTTTCGATTCTCCTCAAACTCTCTCACTTCTTTCTCAAGATCGTAATCTCTCCTCCCATCTCGAAGGTGTCCGTTGAGGTAGACCTCTGCAGACTCGATACGAAGCTCGTTGTAGAGAGCTTCGTCGACTTCACAACGAAATTGGAAGACTCGCTCAGGAGTTTTCGCGCGAAAGTTGCAGGCGACAGTGTTAGACTTCCGCACGTTCGCTTACAGCGCTATGCGAGAGTATACAAAACCGCCTGGAAAAGACTCCTGGCGGAGTTACCGCGGAGTGCGGGAAGGATGAAAGGCTCGAGGGCAACTCGGTTTCCTTTTTGTCTCTCTCCTCTCTTCTCATCCTATCCCGCCGTAGCGATACTCTTTCTTCGCCACGGATCAACCACACGGTTGGCACGATGACTTCAGCGGCGAACAGCGGAACATTACTGGGTGGAGAATGCGTAGTTTGCGGGAAGAAAACAACGTTGAGGTGTTCAGCCTGTTCAAAGGCAGGGCTAGGATGGATGTTCTTCTGCTCGATTGATCATCAGGAACTCGTGAGTTCCTACCACCATCATTCGTTCAATCCTTTCGCTTTCAACGTCTTTCCTTCATTCCTTCGAACCTCTGCGTGGCGCTGATTCTGCCCTCGACTGTCCTACCATAACAGATCTGGAAAGTACACAAACGAGTCTGTGGGAAAGCGGCCTTCGAATGGCCAGCTTTGAATGACGAGGAGGTTCAGTTCATTTGGGAGTTACGAGACAAGTTCTATGACGGATTACCCTTCATCGACATAGTGCTCGAGAGTGGAATCCGGCACGTTGGAGCTGGGGTGGGAGGTTTAAAGCTGTCCGAAACAGTACGACCTAAGGAAACGCGAGAGGGTCTTTTCTTGGTGCGTCCAAGCTTTTTCTGCACTCACGCCACGCGCTGACCAGCAACCTGGTGCTCTCGATCGTTCGTTAGGCGCTTCTTCATAACACGGGCGCTGGTCCACTCAACACCAGAAACGACGTTTCGAGATTTCTGCGATCATACGCTTTCCAAGTTCCACTGTTCGGGGGAAATGTAGACGAGGACAAGCAGGAAGCTCAAGTAGAGATCGAGGACTCGATTGAACTCGTCGTCAAACGCCCGTTCGATTTCATGGCGTATCTTCTCGAAAGTGAAGCTCTTTTGAGACGACAGTCGACAGCAGCCCGCAACTTAGCTTCTTCAGCCGGATGGTATTCGATTTTCCAACATCGTTTCCTCATTCTCATTGCAGTCCTCGGTGCTCTCGCCTCTCGACAAGGGGGTCCTCCTCCTTTGACTACCGAAAACCTCGGTTACTTCAAACACACGATGAACGCCTGCAAGTGCATACCGAGCCCGGATTCGAGTCGTCCCGACATCGAGATTCTCCGAAGGCTCTTTGATAAAGTAGGCCAGTCGTCCAATCTCGAGATGACCCTGGGAAATTGAGTCGTTCCGAGAATTTTCCCCTTCTTTGCTCTCGTTACTTCACGTTGTTCCCCTATAGCTCGAACTATCTGCAGGTTAAACTTTTGAGTATCGCAATCGACCAAGAATCGCTGTCTGCAAGTCAGTCCCCCCAAATCCAGTTCCATGGTAAAAGCTTGTGAAGTTCGTCAGATTCCAGCTTACTCAAGGCGACATAGTGTTGTAATATCTTTTGACTGCTCCTCACTTGAATCCGCTCATGCTCAGTTCAGCTTTTGGGGGAGGGGAGAGGTGAAGAAAGGAAGTGTGTCCGAACACTCGTTGGATCCGGCTCCAGATCATCCGGAGCGCGCGTCTTGCTACGTCGAGGTCGCTAGAAGTCTTGCTGAGTTCTAGCACGAGTCGGGTGAGCTCTTGTGAGGCAGGCGGAGGTGCGAGAGTCGAAAGGAGATGAGAAAGGATCGATCAACTTTTGCTCTCTGACGCTTCACTCGATGATCAGAACGACCCCACGCTCACGGTAGAACATACAACAGCCTAGTCGAAGGTCTAGACGCGCACTAAGGACCAATCTTCTCGACCTCTTCAGCTTCAGCTCGTCTTCATCTCCCATTCAAGGTTGACCGCTCAGCGTCCTTCGAGGTGAGCCTGAGCTGCTCTTTAGGCTACTCTGATAATCGAAGCTGACAATGTAGGCGCACGCAGACCGCCTCCCTCGGCTCTTCCCGAGGAATCCCTACGTTCTTTCGCCTCCCTTCACATTCGAGCTTCCCGATCCTTTCTGACAAGTCTCTGTGGACCACGGAGAGGAAGGAACAACGAGCGTGCGTGTGAGCGGTGAGTTCGTCGTGCGCGCGTTTTGTAGAAGAGATTGAAATTGGAAAGTCGGACGAGACGCAATGGAAAGAAGAGTCGGAAGAAGACGACGAGCAGTCTACCGGCGAGCCGCCTAGAAGCTGTTCGCGAGTCGGAGAAGTCGGAGAAATATCGAGAAGGAGTCTGAATTGGTCTGAGCTTTCTCCGGTACAACTTTCGGTTCTCAAAGGTTCAATTGTGAGATTCCAACCTTGAACACGTAATCACCCCATACAGCGACAAAGTACGACGATATGATATATACACAGACGAGAGAAGCGAGTGGACTAGTAGTGGGAAGATTCGCGAGTGGAAGCCTTTTCCACGCCATCCGAAACTGAGGCTTGTTCGCGGTGAGATTCTTCTCCCTTGTACATTCCTTTTTCGGAGTTGTATGGACGAGCGGAGACAGCCTTGTCGTCGACTGCAGTGGCAGGAAGAGTCAGATTTCGTTCAAAGGTTGATCAGGTCAGATCGATCTTACGTTCTTCGATCTCGTCGTTTCCGGCACCCTCCTCCTTTCAAGTCGGATATCATAGTCAGAGTCAGTCTCTTGGAACGAGGAACAACTCAGATAGACAAGCACGACTCACAAAAGCAGCTTTACCCTTCTCAAAGTGGGAACCGTGGTACTCGCGACCGATGAGGCTACAGGCAATCAACCAACACGCAACGACGCCTGCGGAATCTGCGTCAGTGCCTCGTTGAGGGAAATTCGAGAACGCAAGAGACTCACCGATCAAAATCGCACCAACCTTTCCGTAATCTGGGCGTCCCTCTGCCGTTCTGAGGTTTGATCCAGCCGTGGCTTCGATCTGCGCAGATGCACTCGATACCATGTTCCCGAGTCTATGGAGAACACACAAAAAAGAAAACAAGAAAAGAAAAAACGGAATTAGCACGAGCTGATACATTGACGTTGTTCGAAGGAGAAGGGCTCACTGGTAGAAGAGACCGGGGAAAACAGCACGGAACGCAACTGGAGAGATCTCTGATAGATAAATGGGGACGACTCCCTAAATCGATGAACCCTTACCGATCAGTTTTCTGTTCGCGCTGCAGATGCAGTGGCTGATTAATGACTTACCCACGCGCCCTGAACGCCCATTTGCATGCAGAAAGCCCCGGCCGCAAGGGGTCCGAAGCTGTTCGGGAGGTACCAGAGAGGAATGAAGGCGATACTCCAAAGACAGCAGACGATGATTGTGAGACGACGACCGAGGTATTGCGAAACGTATCCGGCGATAGTTCCTCCAGCGACGGCTCCGCAGTTCCCGATGATGGTCGCCAAAGTAGCTTCATGAGCGCTGAGACCCTTGCCTTCCTTGATGAGCGATGGGTAGACGTCTTGACTGCCGTGCGAGAAGAAGTTGAACCTACAAGGAAGATAACGTTGGCTCAGGATCTAGTAAGCGAATGTGAGGAAAACAAAACCGCTGAGGCAAAAGGTTTGGGACGCAATCACCTCCGGCGGATTGCAACCTCCTCCAACACGATATACTGAATAGGTGGAAGAACGTACCCTGTCATGAGGCAGAGAGCGAATACACAGCGAACCCAGTGAAGTTTGAGTGCACGGCCCGCTTCGCGAATGAAAACCTTCGATTTTCGTGAGCTCGAAACCGCATTTCCAGAAGCCTTCTCGGCGGCACGTCGTTCGAGGAAGTAGGTAGATTCGGGGAGACATAGTCGTAGGATGGCTGCGAAAGTTGAGACTGCCGCCGCGAAGAAGAACAAGATTCTCCAATCGTCATGTTGCGCGACGAGGGTGAGGTTGATGACGGCGCTGATCAAGTAACCTGGAGAGTAGACCGGTAAGTACAAGGTAGAAGGGACTCAGACAGGGGCAGACGTACCGACCGCGTATCCTTGCTGAAGAATTCCCGAAAAGAGTCCTCGAGCTTCGACGGGTAGTTCCTCGAGCGCAGCGGCGGCCGCGCACGGCCAAATACCTCCCATGGCAATACCGAAGAGACTGCGTACTGCGAGGAAAGCGCCGAAATCCTTCGTGAAAGCTAGTAATGCGAACATATCAGCATCCGGACGAAAGCTAGTTTGCGCATTGACTGACCTGTAGCCAGACTCAAAACGGCGCAACAAAGTAGATCGATGATGAGAGGCCATTTGCGTCCGTATCGATCAGCGGCGAGCCCAAAGATAATGGCACCTGCAGAAACAAGCGTTCGTTGTCAGTAACGAGCGTTCGCAAAATCTGTGCAAAGATCGAGAATAGCGAAAGGAAAGACGCTTACCGAGCGGCCTGAAAAGGAGGGTAAGGGTGATAGCAGTGGTGATGGTCTTCAAAGGCTGGTTGAAGAATTCAGAAAGACGGGAAGCGGCGAGCTGAAAAAGAGAGCGTGGCGAAATCAGCTATAGCCATGGGCAGTCCGCGAGAGAACTAGACTTACCGAGACGGCAAAGAAGTCGATTCCATCGACGGTCCATGCCAACCAGTTGACGGAGAAGACGATATATTGCAAGAAAGTGATTGAGCCCAAGACGCTTCCGAGCGAAATGGTGCTTCGCTCAGATTTCGGTGGAGTTCTCGGAAGATTGGCAACTGAGACGAGGGAGTGTCAGAGGAAAGGGCGACGAGTAGGAAGGATGAGGTGGGGAGAGGGTGGATGGAGGGAAACGATGGAAGTCAGTCAAACAGGTTTGCGAGATGCCTTATAATTCACGCCCTCCTGACCGTCGTCCTCGATTCTCACTCGCCACCTGAAAGCAGCGACAGAGAGGCTACACAGTCCGGAAAGAAAGGGGAGTGGGGACAGGGAAGGGGTCAATCTCGAGAGGGAATGACTCACTGAATTGTTGTAAGATTCCCATCTTTGACGGTGATAGTCGGGCTGAGAGTCTCGACAGTGGGTATTCGAGTCGAAGAGGAAACGAGAGGATGGAGAGAGGAAAGCAAGCAGAGCGAGGAGAGCGAGGAGAGCGAAGCGGAATTACAGAAAATCAAAGCGAATCTCGAATGGGGGAGCGAATTTCAAAGTTTTTGATCTAAAAACAGACTCCTCGAAATGGGGGATAAAGTCGTTAGCGCGGAGCCCAGAGAAAGGTTCGAAGGGCACTCTGCACACGACTCACCTCGTTGAAATTGGGCCAAAACTCCGGTGTCAAATTGGGTCGGAGGAATGTTGAAGCGACGAAATTGAATGCAGCGACCGGCTCATTTCGATGAGAGGGTGGACAAGGGTCGTCATGGGCGAGAAGAGGCATTTGCACTGGCAACAAGAGCGACAAGGACAACTAATGATCAAAACAATGGAGGTAACGAAAATTGGAAAGGGTATAGAAATGTACCAAAGAGTATGATAAGTTTCAGGCGAAAGAGGGGTGAACGACGAGAGAAGAGAGTCAGAATCAGTGATCTCGAAGATCGTTCTTGCGGGATTGATTCGAATTCGGGTTCGCAAAGAGACCTAGCGACCGCGACTAGGAGTATTAGCACTGACGACGACGCGTTGATGCGAAGAGCGAGACTCACCTGCTCTTCGCTGTAAGACGATCTTGTTGATGATCGCGAGGAGATCCGGTTTTCGCAAAGGCTTCGTGAGGTAATCGTCTGCGCGAAGCGAGATGAAAGATCAGATCCGGGTCAACATAAGCTGAAGGATAGATGCTTACCCATTCCAGCTTGAATACACTTCTCACGGTCTCCGAGCATAGCGTGAGCGGTGAGTGCGACGATCGGTAGTCGTTCGAGGCCATTTTGCTCCTCGAACTTGCGAATGATTTGCGTCGCCTCCTACAAAATGTAATTCTCTGTGTCAGCTCGCGTAGAGCGGCAGAGACGAAAACAACAGAGACGAACCATTCCTCCCATGAAAGGCATGCTGAGATCCATGAGCACGATCTATTCCGAGTAACGAGACGTGTCAGCCGGATCTGTCAGACTTCAAGACAGATTCTAGCGACTCACATCGTAGAAGTTCTTCTTGACGGCTTCGAGGGCCAAGGCACCGTTCTCGACGACTTCGGTTTGATGACCTGCACTCTCGAGGAACTTGAGGGCGACTTTTTGGTTGACGATATCTACAGAGCGAATGAGTCTGTTAGCGAAAGACAACTCGGGGGTACAACGAGAGACAACTCACTGTCTTCGGCGAGAAGTACCTTGAACGAAGCGTCTCCTCCTCGCTCGGAAGGTATCCGGTTGCTGGCTTCGAGCGCGGGCAAGAGCGCGTTACACATATCTTGAGCGTTCGTCGGCGACTCGACACAGTTGGCGACACCGAAATCGAGGCAGTACTGAAGGAAGAAGCAGATGTCAGCGAGGAAAACCACGTCAAAACACGGTGGAGCCTTACTTTGAGGTTGAGTTGAGGGATCTGAGGAGTGATGAGGACAAGAGGGATGTAGCGAAGATGTTCGACATCTCGCAGGCGTTCGACAATCGAAAGTTGGTCGACGAGGACAGTGTCGAAGTAGCCAGTCTGCGATTGATCGAGCATGCAGGCCTCCTCCATCGTATCGACGACGGTAATCTCGAGGCCGAGTTGTTCGACAGATTCGATGACACTCGGGTCGTGATGGAGCGTGTCGATGAAAAGGATCCTTCGACCTGGATGAGGAATGAGCGTCTTCTGTCGAACTTGATCGAGATTCCATTCTCCGATACGACTAGAAGCAGCACGGTTCAGCGTCGAGCTCTGTGAATGAAAAGGCAGATCGATGGCTCACCATTGAATAGTAAAGTAGAATTGAGACCCTCGCCCGAATTGCGAAGTTACCCAAAGTTCACCTCCCATGAGCTGAACAAGTCGTTTCGAAACTGTCGACGAGAATGACAGACATTCAGCTCTACGAAGGGTCAGAGGAGGAAGAGCTTCGACTGACTCGTGAGCCCGAGACCAGTTCCTCCATACTTTCTCGTCGTTGATCCATCAGCTTGAGCGAAAGTGTCGAAGATGAGGTTGAGCTTGTCAGGTTTGATTCCGATACCCGTATCGCTGATACAGAATTCAAGTTGATACGTCTTCTCTTCGAGGTCGGCGGCTTGTAGTCGGCACGAGAGAGCGACTTGACCTCTTTGAGTGAACTAACACCAGAAGACCGACAAGATCAGCTTCTGCAACAGCCAAACATTTCTGTTCGAGGTGGACGTACCTTGATAGCGTTACCGACGAGATTTGTGATGACTTGACGGAGACGAAATGGATCACCGACGAGAAGATCGGGAATGTCGGATTCGACCGAGTACATCAAGTCAAGACGACTTTGAGTAGCCTTGACCGCGAGAGTCTTGAGGATACCGAAGACGGCAGATCGAGCACTGAACGGAATCGATTCGACGGTCATTCGTCCGGCTTCGATCTTCGAGATATCGAGAATGTCGTCGATGATGAGTAGTAGCGAGTTTGCGAGGTTCGAAACGATCATGAGATTCTCTCGTTGTTGACGAGTGAGATCAGTCTCGAGTGTAACTCCGGTCAACCCAATGATACTGCACGAGGAGAGATCGAGTCAGTCGCGCAATCTCAAGCGCGCAGGGAAAAGAGACTCGGCGTACCCGTTCATCGGAGTACGAATCTCGTGCGACATGTTGGCGAGGAACTCGGACTTGGACCTGTTGGCCAACTCGGCAGCCTCCCTTGCCATCGTGTTCTTTTGCAGCGAATCTCGCAACGAGAAGACCATCTTGTTGATCTTGGTCTTGAGCGAATCCATCTCTCCGCTTGCTTCGACGGTGACGAAAGAGCTGAAGTCTCCCTCGGTAGCGGCGGCAGAGATTTGAGCGAACGCTCGCACTTGAGACGTCAAGTTAGTCGCCATCGTGTTGACGTTCGCGCTATAGAAAAGGAAGATTGATCAGCTTACTTCGAGGAAATACTTAGACTTGGGAGTGAGGCTTACGTAATCTCTTGCCAGGTTCCCTCGATGTTGTCGACCTTGGCGGTAACACCTAGATTTCCTTTCGTTCCGACCTCGTGAGCGACTCGAGTGACCTCGGAAGCGAAAGTAGCAAGCTGAAAGGGAACGAATGAGCCAGTCAGTGAAAGGAGAAGGAGGACAGTACACGACTGTGAGACTCACTCGGTCAACCATGGAGTTGATCGTCACGACGAGTTGAAGAACCTCTCCATTCGCTTCGATCGTAACCTTTTGCGACAAGTCTCCTCGAGCGACGGCAGTCTGCGAGCCCAGACGAGAAGTGAGCATCGAGGCGAACATGAGAGAGCGCGAAAGGAGCTTACAGTGGCTTTAGCGATACTTCGTACTTGATCGGTCAAATTTCCACACATTTGATTGACCGAATCGACGAGCGATTTCCATTCTCCAGAGACGTTGATACTATAAACACGGCGTCTGGTCAGTTTCGACAGCATCCGGAGCGAATAAAGAAAAGAGACTGACACGTAAGCTTGACCTCCGAGTTGACCGTCAGTTCCTACTTCTTTCGCGACTCTCGTAACTTCTGCGGCGAACAGACGAAGCGAGTCGACCATGGAGTTGACCGTGAGCTGTCGGGAGATGGAGCGAGGTCAGTTGACGAGAGCGATGATGAGACGAATGAGGACGACAAACCTTGAGATCCAGCATTTCTCCCTTGACCTCGACATCGATCTTCCTTGACAAATCTCCCTCTGCTACTGCTCGAGTGACGTCTGCGATGGATCGTACTTGTCTGCAGGATGAGGCACAAAGATGAGCCGAGAGCTCGTGTTTCGAATAGGAAGAGGGGAAACTCACTGAGTAAGGTTCATAGCCATCGTGTTGACCGAGTATACTAGCGATTTCCATTCTCCTTGTACACCCTCGACGTTGGCAGTACCTCCGAGTTGACCTTCGGTTCCTACCTCGAGAGCGACTCGAGTTACTTCGGAAGCGAATCTTCGAAGTTGAGCAACCTGAATGACAGACAATCCTGCATCAGCTCATCTTTCGTGGATCGAAAAAGCGGGAAGGGAGGGGCTCACCATCGAGTTGACCGTAGTTTTGAGTTCTCGAATCTCGCCTTGAGCTCCGATATCGACCGTCTTCGTGAGATCTCCGTTCGCGACAGCTTTGGTGACGGATGCGATCTCTCGCACTTGAAGCGTCAAGTTTTGAGCCATTTGATTGACGGATTCAGTCTGCGCAGTAGAGAGGCATACGAGTGAGCTCAGGAAAGAGGGCAGGAGGAGGAAGAGTGGCTTCTCACAAGTTCTTTCCAGGTACCCTCGACATCTCGCACGACTGCTTGTCCACCCAATTGTCCATCCGTTCCTACTTCCTTCGCTACTCGAGTTACCTCAGCCGAGAAGATTCGCAACCGCATGACCATCGAGTTGACCGTTTCTTTCAAAGTTGCCATTTCTCCTTGTACTTCTGCGTCGATCGTTTTAGAGAGACTAAGAAGAGAGGAAGAGTAGTGAGTACTTCGTGCGACGGTTCAAAGATTCTGAGACTACTCACTCTCCGCGAGCGATGGCAGATGTAACGATGGCGATAGATCTGAAAGTTCAACGGCAATATTAGCGTGATTCGAATGCCGCGAAATAGGAGAGAGCTTACCGAATTTGAACCGTCAATTGAGTAGCCATAGTGTTGACAGTCTCGGTCACTGTCGAGTGAAAGAACAAAATCTCAGCCCTGAAACTTTCGCGAGAGGAGATTGAAAAACGATTGACTTACAAGTCTTCCAAGTACCTTCGACGCCAGTGACGACGGCTTGACCTCCCAGTTGACCCATAGTACCGACATCGAGCGAGACTCGAGTGACCTCGGAGGAGAACAGTCGAAGTTTGTAAACCATGTCGTTGATAGTTTCCTTCAAAGTAGCCATTTCACCGTCGACTTCTGCGTCGATAGTCTTTGTCAAACTGTGAATAGAACAGAAGAATAGACGGAGTCAGCTCTAGTGGTCTCTTCAGGTGGAGAATCACCGGAGAGAACGAGAACTTACTCTCCTCGAGCGATAGCCGAAGTGACGACAGCGATGGATCTAACGCGGGCCCCACGAGAACTCAGTATGTTGTTGAGATTGCAGACATGAAGAGAGGAACGTACCGAACTTCATTGTCGTGAGAGAGTTGAGAACGATGCAACTCTTCGGCATGTAACACTTTGAGCGCTTGAATCTGATCTTCGTAATTCCGTCTCGCCTCTTCGAGCGTATCTCCCACCACGGTAGGTCTTCTCGCAGCCCACAGTTCGGGCTCTGAAAGCTGTTCCCCCTCGGAATTACCTATCGGATCATTTCCTTCTCCTTCCCTCGCTTCCGCCGTTGTCGGTGTCGGCTCGGTCGGCCTACGTTTGTGAGTATGGGAGAACGATTCAGTCGAAGGGATGAGAGGGGAGAGTTGGTCGTGAGGTTGGAGTCGATCGGCGATTCGACTAAGGCAGGCAACAATCGCATCCGTCTCTTGAGGTTTACCTTCCGGAGTCGACATGAACGTAGCTGGTGCTGCATGGCTCGCTGCGAGGTTCGAAAGGTGATGTGCGATACTCGCCGGGTCGGATTCGAGAGCAGTGAGGAGAGCGAGAGTGAAGGCAGGGAAGGTATTGATAGGTGCCGAGGAAGCGAGAGGGGCCGTCATACTCGCGGGAGAGAGCGGGGCTGCTCCCGACAGAGTCGCCGAGAGTGGTACTGCCGTCGCGTCTTGGAAGGAGTTGTTGGACGAGGTGGATAATCCCTTTGTGAGGCCTGCACTCCCGGGCGAGGCCATGGGTAGTTTCGGCGAAGGGAACGAGAGTACCGAAGAGGCTGGAGTGAGGATCGAAGATTCGGAAGAAGAATAAGTTGAAGTCGAAGAAGAACTTGAAGAAATGCTGAGGGGTAATGAAGGTCGGTGTACGGAAAGAGACGCGAAAGAACGGGAAAATGGGTCGGAAATGTCGAGATGTGAATCGCTAGCGTCTGACATCCGTCGAGACCTGTTCAAGGGTGGAGGGAAGTGCTGAAAGGGCGTGAAAACGTGATTTCGAGCTTCGCAAGGAGGTCGAAGCGGACGAGTCTCAACCTGAAGTTGGTTCCGATGGAGGAGGGTAGAGGTCGTCGA
This sequence comes from Sporobolomyces salmoneus, assembly GCF_050403485.1. Taxonomy (NCBI): domain Eukaryota; kingdom Fungi; phylum Basidiomycota; class Microbotryomycetes; order Sporidiobolales; family Sporidiobolaceae; genus Sporobolomyces; species Sporobolomyces salmoneus. The sequence goes on along the minus strand of NW_027481161.1, from coordinate 661,874 downwards.
TTCGAGTCGAATGCAACAAGTCAGAGAGCGAAAGAGGTTGGAATCGCGGGGAGGTTGAAGTTGCGAGGAGTCGTCGCAAGGAGCTTTTTGACAGAATTCCTGCCATGGATTCGCTCAAATTTCGAGGCTCGACCCAGCCGTCTGCTGACTGGTCACGGTCCTACACTAGCGACATACGAATTAGCTGAAAGAATGCGAGAAATATCGCAGCTGCAGGACTCGACTAATTTCCGGGTCTTTTTTTCTGGCGGGCTTTCCTCGCTGGACTGAGCGCGAATATGTAGCCGTCAGTACCCCGTAGGTTCAGGCGACCACAAAGCGAGAGACGAAATCCAAGCCGAAGGGCTGCGTCCGGAAATCCGCGTTCTTCTTGTCCGACACCGCTGCCCAGCTCAACGGCCCTCGACCAGACTACGGATACGTCGCAAGAAGGGGCAGAACATGGTATACTATGTGAGCAGACGATCACTGCGTTCAAAAGAGTTGAAGAAGAATCTCGGCGCTGATCTCTTGAACTCGCGTGTGCAGGTCTGCCCGAACTGCTCAGAGCGATCTGATGACTATCAGTCTTCAATGGTTCACTGTGCGTATCCTCCCCTCGACTTGCGAGGCTGTTCACGAGGTTGATGTCGACTCCTTTGATAACAGATGCGGACTGCAAGATCATGAGAGTCAGACAGGGTCTCGGTACTCCCCCTGGATCATATATGGGAGTATCATCGACACCAGTCAAGGAGACGGGAGGATTAGCGTCAAGCGGAGGAGCAGAACGAAATGTAAACGAACAGAAATCCTCAACGAGTCCAAGCCCGAGCCCAGGCCAGTTAAAGCCCGCTAACGAAGAAGCAGGGACGAAGGACGTCGTCAACGCTCCCAAGGAGGATCCCTAGCGCCGTGGCGCCAGCAAAGGTGAGCTTTCCCGCGGAAATCTTGCGATTTTGCTTTCGCTCACTCCGCTTGTTCATCAGCACAAGACGACCTCTAGCGCTTTGCTCGACTGCCCAGGTGGCATCCTCGAACCTGATACCCCCCATTTCCCATCCAAGCTCGCCAGCGATACGACTTCATCCCTTGCTTCCTTCCTCCAACCCTGATACCCTCTGAGCTGTACCAAAACCCGCTTTTCTTCCTCGGCTCCTCCCCCTTTCTGCGCTCCATCGATGCGAAATCCGCCTTCTAACCCTCCCCTCGATCTGGCTGTGCCATTTCTTCTGTTTCTCCGTCTCGTTCCCACTCTATCAAATAACCGGTACTTCGTTCCTCGACCAGACATTCTCGACAACGATGGACAGCGCCGAACTCAGGTGGCTTAGTGAGTGAAGGGATCGAGACTGGACGAGAAAGGAGGAATGGTCTTGTTGGAAAAACGAAAATGTTGTCTATCCCTTCTTCTTCCCGGTTCTTCTTAGCTGGTCTCCCTCTTCTTCTCCCTGAGTTGTGAGCTTGTAACGTTCGTCAGTTTCCCTGGCTTCCAACCATCTTTCAAATCCGCGGGAAAGACTGGACGAAAAGGCGAGCGAGGTACTTTTCGGTTCTCGATGGTTTCTCTCGGTTCGGTAATTGTAGGCGAGTAGTCCGTCGTGTTTGTGCTTTTTCGGGAATTATGATTCTGATCGCACTCAATGCAGCCGGCGAAGTTTCGATTTTGGATTCTGCTCTAGTCCGCTCGTTCTTCCAACCCCCACTACATGCCCATATTTGGGGCGGCTCTGATCATCAGCATCGTGGCTCTACCACTATTGCACTACGCGCCGCGGACGGCTTCGATCGCCTTAGCCTCCCTTCTCCCGACCATCATGCTCTCCCGCGTCTTCTCCCCCGTGCGGTACTACCTCCGGCTCACGACGTTCTTACTCGGCTTGGCAGCGAATTCGGCATGGGGAGTCGTCGTCTCGGTAGCAATGTCGCTCGTTGGGAAAAGCATGAACATCAATTGGGTAGTCGCTAGGTCTTTCCGCATGTCGACCGCTCCCCTCTGTGGTGTGACGTTCAAAGTAGAAGGACAACAACATTTGGATGAGAACCGACCGGCCGTACTCGTTGGAAATCATCAGACTATGCTCGATATCCTCTGTTCGTTCATCTCTCTTTCTCACTCTCTCCTCTGCCGTTCTACGAACCTGACACGCACTCCACACCTGCAGACCTCGGAGCCGTGTTCCCGAAAGGAGCGAGTATCATGGCGAAGAAGGAGCTTCAATGGATGCCACTTTTGGGTCAATTCATGACTCTCTCAAACGCCGTCTTTGTCAACCGATCAAAGCGCGCTGATGCCGTCGCAATCTTCGCAAAGGTCGCACAAACGATGAAGAAGAAATCTGTAAGCTGGCTTACCTCCCGCTCGTCGTTCAAGGCCTCTTAGTGACCGATTTTGCATCGAAAACAGTTGTCGCTTTTCATTTTCCCCGAAGGAACTCGTTCAGCTTCCCCGGTTCCTTCTCTCCTCCCGTTCAAGAAAGGTGCATTCCATCTCGCTGTTCAAGCTCAACTGCCAATCGTTCCCATCGTCTGTGAAAATTACGCCGGAATCTACTCGAGTAAAGAAAAGAGGTTCAACAGTGGAGAGATTGTCGTTCGAGGTATGTCTCATCCTCTCCTTCCATTCAGAGACACGACCGGAGCTGATGAAGCTCAATTTCTCTCCTCGTAGTTCTTCCCCCCATCTCGACCGTCGGAATCACTTCCTCCTCCGAAGATATCACCAAGTTGACCGAGAAGACTCGCGATGCAATGCTCGAGGCGATCGAAGATCTCGGACGGAAACGACAAGAGGCGAACAACAGGATCGCAGGAAAGGCTGGGAAGAAGGCTTTGGAAGAGAATGGAGAACGACAGAGGTTGTTGAGCGAGGATCGTACTCCCGCGTCCTCGTAGACCATTGAGAGACGAAGAGAGGATGATAGAATATGTATGAGACGATGGCGAAGGAGAGGTCGAAACGTGTGGAAGAATACGATATCCAAGAAGTTTCAGGTTGTAAATTCGTGTAAAAAGTACCCTTCTCTTGTCCCTATCGAGCTCCTAGTGAGTCTCACTACCGATCAAGCGAACTTCCAGCGCGGCAGTCTCGACAGAACGGTTTATCGCGAGACGGAACGTGACGAGAAGCGATGCAAAAAATTCGAAACGAGAAAATATGCAATGAAGTACAATGAAACTGGAGATATTGCTGCTATAAGTATCTATGGTATGCGAGGTCAAAGTCGCGGGTATCTACTCGAGGTCCGAGAAAGTAGGCATCTCTACGAAATCTACTCCACCTTCCTCGTCGTGGTGGAGAATTCGGCTATACTCGAGACAGAGACGGTACATGTAGGCACTAGTTTGGAAAGAGTTCCGAGTCAGGACCGTCGATATAGCCTAAAGCAAGAGTGATAGATCGATACTCACGCCATGTCCGCTTTTCTCCAGAATTCTTTCGCCCATCGCTTTCCTGACTCTCCGATCTTTTCTGCCAAAGAGTCATGCCCGCCTTGACCTCCCGGAGTTCCGATGAAGAACGCCATGATATCGTACAAGTCTGAGTAATCGATTTTGAGAGGTACGTAACTGTTTTTTTAGGAGAAACGAGACAAGGTGGGCTCGATCAGCATGTCCGCGAGAATTCGACGACGAAGAGAGAAAGCGGAGATGCCTTACTGCACCCATTCTTGTACGCGATCCTGATACCATTCGGGGAACGCGGTCGACTTGAGCAGAACCGAGCGAGTCGACATCAAGCGATGGAAACGTCCAGACCAACCATTACCGTCGACATCAATGAAGTACTTGTACTATCGAGCGACCGGTTCCGATAGAGGTAAGCTTCAAGAGTCTAGATGAAAACGACGAGGGAGAGTGAGCGAGAGCTTACAGTGTTCGACTCGTCAATACCGATCGTAGGTTTGAAGTCCATCGTACTCTTGATCAACTCGCAAGTCTCAAGATCACACTGTTGAACGTCTCCCGCGAAACTCGTATCCATGTAGAGCTGGTTCAAAGTCGAGATGCTGATGTTTGATTCTCGAAGTTTACCTCGTTGAGACCAGATGACTGCTTTCTCGCCTTGAGTTTCATGAGACATGGTGTGAAGTCGAGCTCGTTGCGAGAGTCGCCAGGGAGTTTGGGTATTGAATTCGACTCCGGTCGTCGAACCTATCCGAAACAGGAGATCAGCCTGTATTGTCTACGAGAAAGATCGATGTACTCACCCCTCCATAGTACCTTGTTGTTGCTCTTTGCCTCCCACGCGGGATCGTAGCCGATGTAGTTCTCCTCGTACTGCTCGAGGGGAGTCGAGAGGATATCCGACTGAAGTCGAGTTTTCGCAAACGTGAACAACGGTACGAGAGGACCTAGGGGAACTCCTTGACCCATCGTGTGACCGTGCAGTTTCCGCAACTCGGGATGGTGACATAGATCGGCCGTCTTGGCGTGCGACCAGATGAACGATCGTTGAGCTTCGCCCGAATAATCTGCGACGAATTCTCCACGTTCCGATCGACGAAGAGGCGAGTTAGGCGCGCAGGCTTTCGCGAAGTTCGAGAGACTGCTGTCTTCCGGTTCGGTCCACTCGGACGAACCATAGTCTAGTGACACGAAGAAAGGATTGAGTTTTCGAATTCACGAACAAGAGGAGGGGGTTCAACTCACAATCACCTTGTTGTCCTAATTCGACCATTCGCTCTCTTTCAGCATACGGTAACATGACGGCGGGGTTGTCGTCAATGATAAAGGTGATGTTGAGTTCTCGGTGCATTCGATCCGCAAACATCGAGAGGAGGTCGGCGACGTCGGAAGCTCGTTTCAAGTCGGCGTAAGCTCCATGAAGGGAAGGTTTTCGAACTCCAGGATGTAAGGCGACGGTGAAGGTGTGATCACGTTCTTGCATGACTCGGTTTCGGTGTCGAGAATCGGAAGCTTCGCTAGAATCGGTCGACGAAAGAACGGACCGTCGTCAGTGACGGGCGATACTACATCTGACGCGCTCGGAGATGCAGGAGAAACTCACAGAGCCCAGTGCGGCGCGAGATCATGAGCGATTTGGTCGTATTCATCTCGAAGTTGAACGTTATGTTTTTCGCAGAACGCCCACCTAAAGCCGCCTCGTAGCTCGGAGTCAGTATGGAAAATGAAGGTCGTTGAGAATAAGAGGAGAAAGAGCTCGCCAGTCATCGAAACCTTTCGGAGGGTTTCTTCTGTATCTCTGCTTGTACTCTGCGACAGCCTCGGATAAGGTTCTGCTCTGTTTCGCCAGCTTGTCCTTCCATTTCTGCTCTGCCCTCTCGATCAACTGATGAATAGGATGTTTGCCCTTTGGATTGACGAGCAATAACCCGTTCGGATGAAAAGTGTGTCGACTCCTTTCTTCAATCTCCTCCGGCGTGAGGGGTCGATTCGGATCCGTCTTGACTTGGTAGTCGTGCCAGTCTTTCAGTCTTTGTCCAGTCGCAGGATGTAGATACGAGACGGCGTTGCTGGAATGACGGAGGATGGGGAGGAGAGAAGGAGGAAGAGGTCGTTTCGAGAGGGCGTGCGAATTCCGGTGCACGTAGGATCCAGAGAAGGTGATGAGGGCGCATAGCGAGATCAGGAGGAGGGAACGGGGGTTCCGCAGGAGTCGAAAGGCGATGCTCAAAATGCGAGTTCCGGCCGCGATGATGGAGGGGAATCTCCGTTGCTCCTTCTCCTTCCAGGTTCCTAGAGGTGGTCGATATACTTCAGGCTGCCGCCGTGGGTCCAGGTAAGGCGATGGAGGTACTTTGGATGATGATGAAGGTGGAAACTCATTCGACGATTCGTGATGCGGTACCGCTGACGACCTGCGACGAAGGTGAGGTGCACCAGACATATCGTTCGATTTTCGCCGGCGTTTACTTGAACTGATTAATCGAGTGTTGCGGTGGACAGCGTGAATGTTTGATGAAAGGTCTGTTTAAATTGTTTGATCGTTTCCAGCTCCTTCTCTCCTCTCTATTCACTCTCAAACGTCCAGATCTAGATCCCATACGCTACCGAACCGGTCGATAGCGGTTTAATCTCTTCGCACTCAAGTCTCGACAGAACTTCCTTTCCCGGCAAAAAATGGCTGAAGCTTTTTTTTGTCTGACCTCCTCGAAAGGTCTCTCGGAGTCTATTCGACAGGAGGGGAGGCTGGATTGACGTCGGTGATGTGATAGAAAATCACGGAAGTCCTCTCAAGTGCAAAGATCCGACGTCGACGATCTCTCTCATTTTCCTTCACTTCAAGCGTCTGTCTCGCCTCGAGCTCTTCGTCCTTCACTCTTTCAATACGGTTCAGCCTCGACCATGTCTCGACGACGCTCGCCAACCGCCGACATCACCTTGAACGGTGCCGTTCCCTTCTCTTTCCCTAGCACCGCAATCGACTCTTCGACTCCTAGTGGACCTCTTTCTCGTCGACCTGCAGCTCGCACCTCTCCAGACCTCGACGTATGGTATCACCCTTCTACATCATCGGGCGATTCAACCCCAATCGACCAGCAACCGACTTTCTCCTTCCCTACCGCTTCCGCTTCTCCTCCTCCTCCATCCCCTCCTCCGAAGGAAACGGTGAAGAAGACCGGATTCTACAAGAACAGTTCGTCAATCGCCCATGCGAGGAGCGCGACTATTGGCGCAAAGATGAATTGGAGGGATAAAGGTCAAGATTACGCTGCTTTGCGAAAGAAAGCATCGTCGCAAGAAGATGGGATCAAGGCTTCGTACGTTGCGACTGGAGTCGGTGCACTCGCCCTCGTTGCGATGGTATTCGTCCTTGTGTCGACATCGAAGAACCCGACCGTCGCACATATGAAACGAAGAGAGGCAGAATTGGCAGCTGCTCTCGCTCCGACTCCTGTGTATTCGGTAAGTGATCACTCCTCGACTCCCCTTCTCGTGCAATGAACGCTAACATGGTCTTCCGCTTCACAGCCTGCCGAGATTGCCGTCAAGAAGCACGATTCGTTCCGAGATGAATTGGCGACCGATATGCAGTACGTGACGACGCCTCAAACTGGTGATTTCGGTATGTCCACCGTCTGTAGACTCTCAAGCGAGCCAAAGCCTGACGTTATCATCATCACAGCCGATCAAACCCTGAATCTCTATCATCTCGCCCATCTCGCCGCAGTTCTTCAACGAATTCCTATCGCGATGCCTCTCGCCGTCTCCTCGCTCGAAACTCCTCTCGAGAAACCTCAAATGCCCGTCTCTTCGATCTACGACATGTCTCGGTTCAGTCACACGACTTCGATCGCGATGTTGGATTGGCAAGATTTGAAACCGGATCTCGAAGCGGAGAAAGCTGAGAAGTTGGGATGCTGGACGGGTGCTTTGAGTGCTCCGGAAGTACAACAAAGGGCGGAGAGCATGTGGAGGTCTGGGTTGGCAACGAGCTTCGTTCCTGTGAGGGTTTCGACGGCGCGAACGAAGCTCGGTGAAACGGTCGGAGACGAGCTCATGGGTGCGTTTGAACCTCTCGACTCTTCTTGCATTTGATACAGCTACTAATGCTCCCTTTCTCTGTCACAGCGACTCATCGATTCATCGCAACTTTCGATCATGACGCTTCCGCAAAATCCGGACTCATCGAACAAGCGAAGCATGATCGCTCGATTCACAGCGTCGGGCGTGCTAGCATCGATCCCGACGATCACCTACTCTGTATCGACTCTTCCCTCCACCGTCCCGAACATCCCACGACTCTTCACACGACGACTCACCTCGACCCTCGAGATCACTCCGCTTTCTTCTCCCACGGTCGACACCTCCACTTCAACCGCACGATCCACGATCTCGCCGGAAACGTCGTCTCCCATCTCCTCGGACACCGAAACCATTTCCTCGCAGTCCACATTTCCGCTCGAGCTCGAGCATCCGAATGTCGTCTCCTGAACCAACTCGACCATTGCGAACCCATCCTTGAACACTACACTCACGCCGTCGAACGAATCAAACACCTCCTCACGCTCGCGAATGGAAGTGCTGGACACCGCAAATCTCGAGAACATCGTCATTCGACTCGTTCCCTCTCTGTCGTCGTTTCAACCGATATCCAAGACCTCGCGTTCATTGGAGAATTGACGAATTTGGGATGAACAGTGCTGGATTACGAAGATCTCGAATTGAGGGAAAAGTTTGGAACGTGGTCGCCAGAGGTACTTACTTCGGCGATCGAGAGTCGTGCGGCGGGATTCGTGGGAACGAGGGGTAGTTCACAAAGTACTCTTTCGGCGTTGAGGGTACGGACATGGCACAAGGGTCCTACGGAACTTTTATAGACATCTTTCTGTTCGTTGTATTCTGTTGTAAAATGATGCATAGTTGACCGTCGAGTTCTCGCTTCTGTTGAAAGTCTCGAGAGGTGAGGTACGCGAGCTTGATGGAGCTCTTGTTATTGCTCTACTGTTCGCGACGAGGAGTGCTAATCGTCTAACGGACACGACGAGTCACTCTTTAGTTTCTTTCAATTTTCGCAAAGCATCCGGGTTCTCGACTTGCTCGCTAGGCACATTGAAAGAGAGAATAGAGGTACAGCGTTGCAACGAGAACTAGACTTGAAGGCGGGACGAGACGGAGAGACGGGAACAAACGAAATAGAGAAGAGAAAGTAGGAAAACCCCAAAACCGAAAACGGTCTCGAGGGAGGAAGGAGGGCAAGAGAGTAGAAAGGTGAGGAAGGGGAGGAGGGGGGAGAGCGAGTATTCCTGTTTGTTGTAAACGACTTGGACGTGTGGGTTGCCGGATAACAGAGGGTGGAACAAAAGGAGAGAGAGAATTTTTACGAAGAGAAGTCGAGGCGAAAAGAAGCACTGATTTGAAAACTGAGGCGGGAAAAAAACGATTTGAGGAGAACGACAGAGGGAATCGGTTAACCGGGCAGTCTGGATGGGGTGGGTTATAGTGAGGCGTGGGGGAGGAGAATCGGGGAAAAAGGTAAAGTACGATAAACAAGCTTGGGGAGGAGGAAAGGCATTGACGGGGAAGAGGGAATCACACATAGGGAAAGACACACACAGAGAGAGAGACAGAGGGAGAGCGAAGATACGATTAGGCAATAGACGAGAGAAGGAGGGAGAGAAAGAGAGGTCGAGAGAACTAGTCGAGAGTGATTTTCATATCGGCATGAGGAATCGGTTCAAAGTTGTTCAAGTCGATCCCTCGACTCAAGAGTTCTTGTTCAGCGTGACTCGGTACGAGTTTACGGTTCAAATCGGGTCGGATCGAGAGTTCTTCGCGCGTGAAATTGAAGAGAGGGGGCATGTCTTTTCCGGTCGGCATCTTTGCGTCGGCGACTCGAAGATCGTCGAAGAAGGGATGACACATGGCTTCGATCGCGGTGAGTCGGGCAGAAGGGGTGTATTCGAGAAGTTTCGAGATGAGATCGATCGCTTCGGGAGGAGTGCGAGGTCGGAATACTTTGACGAAAGGATGAGGCTGAGCGCACAAAGAGCGTCAGGGATCTGCTATCGCATCAGTTCGAGAAGGAGGAGCTTACCTTGATCTGAGGGAATTTGTGTTCCATGTAGTTCGGGTTCATCGTCTTGATTTGTTCCCTCGTTGGCGTACCGAGAACCTTGATGATCTCGACGAGTTGATCGATACTACAAGTGAGAGACAGTCGTGAGTCTCTCGACGTAGAATCGAAGAAAATTCGCGAGATTGAACTTACCCAGATTCTCCAGGGAAAAGAGGTTGTCCCAACATGAGTTCAGCCATGACACATCCCGCTGACCATACATCTATACGAGTCAAGGGAGAGTCGAGAGTGAGTTGCTGTTCCTCGCCAAGGATGAAAAGGGAGAGAGGGAAGACTTACCAATGTTCGTCGTGTAGTTTGTCGCACCAAAGATGAGTTCAGGTGCTCGGTAATACCTCGAACAGATGTAAGAAACGTTTGGTTCTCCTTCGATCAAAATTTTCGCACTCCCGAAATCGCAAAGTTTCAAAACTCCGGTCGGAGGGTTCAACAACAAGTTTTGAGGTTTGATGTCTCGGTGACAGATCCCGACCGAATGGATGTAGGCGAGAGAACGCAAGAGTTGGTACATGTACAGTTTGATGTAGTGCATCGGCATGGTTTGTTTGAGTTTCGCGTAGTGTCGAGACGCGCGGTAAACCGTTTCGGGAACGTATTCGAGCACGAGATTGAGGTAGACTTCATCCTTTTTAGGCTACATAAGCATTCGAGTCACAATATGAGCATTCGAGTTGGTGAAGCGAGAGAAAAGAGGTTGAGAAACGACTTACTTTGTCACCGTTCGAGTAGAAGAAAGCGCGAAGATCGACGACATTCGGATGTTTCACCACTCTCATGATTTGTAATTCTCGGTTCTACGGTCATACGCACACCCGAAGAGAACGATGTCAGCTAAATCTGCTCGAGGGGAACGAGAAATTCGTTCGTCGAAACTGACCTTGAATCGTTTATCCTGCAACACTTTTTTAATCGCAACATCATCATCCCCTTCGTTATCCGGTCCAAGTGACCCTTGTGCAAGTTTCGCCGAGAAGACGACTCCGAATGAACCGTTTCCGACGACTTTGGAATGAGAGTAGGCGAGTTCGATTTGATCTCCGCTCTTGCCGTGCGAAGCGATCACTTTGACGAGTTTGTGAGAATCGTCCGCTATTGTCGTCGACGAAGTTGAAGGAAAGCGAGAAATCGGAGGAGGAGGAGCAACACGTGGGGAAACGTTTGCAAGTCGAGGTGAAGAAGGAGGAGAACCGGGTATAGTTGCGACGGGAGGAGTTGAGAACGTCGAGAGTGAATCGAAGGGGTTCAAGCGAGGGTGAGAAGAGGAACGAGAGCGAGGAGTTCGCCGATGAGCAACAAAGTGGGACGAAGAAGGAGAGTCGGGAGTCGGAGAGTGGAACCGAGGTGTTGCGGGCGAGAGGGGACCGACGGAAGGATCGAAGCAACGGTTGAAGTGCCAGGGTAGGGGAGGTGGGGCACATGGATTGAGACAGAGAGGGAGGTCGAGAGGAGGTAATAACAAGGAACGCATTGCGAGGGAAGGAGAGAGAGGGGAGAGAAAGCAGTGGTCAGTGCGATGTACGTTACGAGTCCATGAGGAGCATGATCGAGTTCAAGAGTGGCTGGCAGTCGTAGAGTAGAGAGGAGAGAGAGGAGGAAGGAGGGAATTCCCACCTCAGGCCTCGATGCGATCACAAGTCGATCACTTTCCCTCTAGACCTCTCTGAGCCTCGTATAGAGCCTTGGGTAACACCTCTAGCGTACTCTGATACTCCTACGAGTTCATCCAAGCCCACTCGAGGGAGAGAGACGCGATATGAACCTCGTCTTGTGATCAATTCCAACTCCACCTGTTCCCTCCATTCTCTCTCTCCCTCTCGAGCTCCTTGCCCTTTGAACCTCCGTTTGTCCGCTCTATTGTAGGATGGGAATGATTGACTCACACATTGAACGGGTTGGACGGTGGGCTTGAACAGGGAAGAGAGGCGAGAGGGTCACAAGTGATTCACCTCGTTTTGCGGCAGTTGAGAGAGGAGCGAGAGAAGAGAAGAGGTCGAGAGACTGGAAGAGCGCTAGTGCTGTGTCTGTCGAGGGTGTCGAGGTGTATGAAGGTCGACTCGAGAGATTCGAATGATGGGGGACGCAAAGCGAAATTGGAGAACAACCTTCTCACTCTCAACCAGTGGGGGAGTATGAGTCTCCCCCGAGAGGGGCCTCGAAGAGCTCAACTTGCGGTGTACAGACTCGTATTGACAAAAGACTCGAGCGAGTCCATCTCGCCTGAGCAAACTTCGACGAAGCAGGGAAACTTTCTTCGTTTCGCAAGAAAGTTCGGTTTGTCAAGCTTAGTTCCCCTCCTCGGAGCGCGATCGATCTGCCGTCTAACGCGTGTCCTAGCGTCGTCGTAGCTCTACCCGTTTCCTGCAAGCGTCAAGACTCGGACGGATTGTTTCTCCAGGCGAGTAAGTTTGCGTTTCGTTGCGAGCGCACGACGTCGAAAGTGAGCGATAACTCTGTCGATCCGCTACGCTCATCCGTGGGCGTGGATGCCCTTTGCGAGTATCATTCGCGAGACGGTCAGAAGGCCCGACACTGGGCTAGAAAGACAACCTTGCGAGCGAAAGAGGATTAGAAAATGTGAGAAATATTTGGTGTTTCACTCGTCACGATCAGCTCCCTTCACGACCCACTCGAAAGCAGCAAGAACGCCAGCGTGATCTTGAGCGAGTCTGATCGTCTATTCCGTATCTGGAACGATACTCTTCATATCCAGCTCCGTCTCTCCTCTCTCTTTCCTCCATTTGTTCGAAATCTCGAGTATCGTCTCATCTATCACGAACCTATCAACATAACATCCCATTAGTCAAACCATGATAGCTTCTCAGCACACAGTGCTGAAGCGAAAGAAAGAGAGGAGGGAAAGAGAGAGAGAGAGAAAGACTAACCAATATTTCCTCAAGAAATCCAACGACAATTCCCAATTCTCCGCCTGCAATAGATCATTCCCGTGAATCCTGATCGCCTGAACCAGATCCTTCGTTAGTTCTTCGAGAGGGTATTGATCCTTGAGGAGGATGAGGCGGTCTCGTAAGGAAGGGAAAATGATTCCGTCGAAAATTGCGTTGTGGGGGACGAGGAGTTGGGTTGGAGTGGCGCGGAGACTCGGGGGCAGGATGTAATCGGGATCTGAGGGGGACAGTGGTGCGAGATGAGTGGATGTGGAATGATGCGAGACGCTCGGAAGGAAACTCGGAGCGACGAAAGAGACTGAGGACTTACGTTCTCGTTTACTTTTCATGTGATAGGAAATCAGCTGCATAGCTTGCATCGCATTGTTGTTCGACGACTGAGCCCAGACAGCAGTCAAATGTGTCAGTACGGATGTGTTGCGGAACGAGAGATCTCGTCGGTTTTGACTTACGAATCCCGTACGAGCGATCGCTTCATCCGCTTCTTCCACATTCCCACTTCTAAACTGATCCAAACACCAAGTCGCAAACGCAGCTCCTTCGTTCCCCGTGCCGAAACTGTGTCCCTCTCGATCGTTTGAATGACTCGGTCCTGGAACTGGGATTGGGAGTGGGTTGCGGTGAGGTGGAGGTGGTAGCGAGTAGCTGGGTTCAGGTCGATGATGATGTTGAGAGAAGTTGTCGTCTCGGTCGGGATAAGCAGTTGGACCCGAAGAAGAACGACGAGAATGGGAGCGCGATGGAAGTTGATGTTCTCTCGGTTGCAATGATTCGGTAGGCTGTGACGGCAGTTGCGTCGGTCGATGAGTCGGAGGTAGATCAGAACCGAGCTCGGCTCCAACGTCTTGATTGCGAGTTTGAGGTTGATTTTGCGGATTTCCAGCAAGGCCAAGATCGTCAAGACGTAAAGCGCCCGTCGCGATATCGATAGGTGAGCGAGATATCAGTGATTGAAACTCTGTCGAGCGAGTAGGAGGGTCGTGAGTATTGAAGCAAGGGAGGAATAGCCTCGAGGAAGAACGGCAAACCTGGAAGAGTCGTCTTCAATCTGGGAAGAGCGCCTCCGAGTCCTTCACCCTGTAAAGGAGAGATGGACTGTCAGACTCACGACGAGGAACATGATGTAGGGAATGTGACTCACGATGAAACCGCTCAACCCCGCGAGAAGTTGTCGCAAACGTTCATTCTCCTCCAACAGAGCTTTCACAGCTTCTCCCATCCTCGAGATCTGTTCGTCCCTTCCAAAATCTTGCAGTTTCACTTTCGCTTCCAATTCCTTGATGTACGCTTGTTTTCTCTGCAACGGGGGATTGAAGCTCGAGCGTCAGGGAATCATTCCGAGAAGCGAGAATCAAGAGAAGAAAGACGACTGACCTGCCTAAATTCTCGTTGCGCAATCCGATTCTGTGCTTTACGATCCGTCTCTCTGACCGTCCCCAGTCTTCAACGTTAGGTTCTGTCGCTGTCCCTCAACATTGCCGAACGGACTTTAGAGATCGGCTCACTTTGTGGCTTTCCCTTTCCCTTTGCGTCTACTAGGCCCCGCTAGAGATGTCACATCAGCATCCTGTTCCAAATCCGAATCTCCTTGCTGTTGTCGGGGTGACGAAACGGGTAAGTTGATCGAAAGCCGAAACGCTTCGGAGAGGAAGACTGTAGGAAGCTTGCCATGTCGTGGGAATCTATTGATTGACTTCGTGTTGGCGTGCGAGTTGCCATACTTCGAGGGTCGAGAGTGCGTGAAGGTGAGAAAACAAAGCACGCTCTCTCGGGACTTGTTTCGCAATCTCCTTCCGAGTGAATGGAATTTCGCAAAGGATAACCTAAAGAAGCTAGAACAGAATGGATATACAGAGAGGGAGAACTTCTAAAGTCCGAGAGCGACCTGGCCAACTCGAACAAACACTTCTCGAACCGCATTTCTCAGAGTTGGATCCATCACTTCTCTAACGAGTGTATTCGTCACGAGGGGGTATAACCGAGGCAGTTGTGCTTTGAACTGTCATCAGGTAGGGAGAGTCAGGCGCGTGTCACACAGGACAGCGAAAGAATGGGTAACTCACAGGTTCTTCTTCGAATCGACAGAATCCTTGAAGGATCTCCGTACAAACAGGCGTCCACGCAGCGATATTCCGCGCTTGAGTTTCCGGATTAAGAGAAACATAATTCGCGAGTACGTCCAGTCCGAGTCTGCGAGCAGAACGGAGTCAGTTCGAGTTTCAGAATCGGAAAACGGAGAGAGAAACTCACGGAGCAAAGACGTCGACGACTTCAGCTCGTTTCTGTACCGCTTCCGGTTGAGTATCTCCATACATCCTCAGTAGCACATTGACGAGAGTCGCAGCGCTCGTCGATTCTTGTCGAAGCAAGTTTGGAAGATCTCGCATGAATCCAACTTTCCACAACGCCATTCGAAGGTCCTTGTCGGCGTTGAACTTGCGCGCGAATCGATACGAATCGTCGAGAGCCGACATGAGCCGGAGGAGTTCGGTAGGAGGGATCGTCGTGTAGACTCCCTCGTTTTGGAGGAGTTCGTGAGTCGTTTCGATGAGGAGAAGTTGGAGAACGCATTTCACGATGATCTGTCGGAAGATACGTTTGCGATCGGCCGGGGCGACAGCTTTTCGGGATGAGGGGGTAGCGAGCGAGGATTCGGAAGGGGTATCGGGAGAAGGCGAGAGCGGCGTCGGGGCGACGAAACCGTTCGAAGGTGGTACTTCGCTCGACGGCGATTCGTCGCCGGATGGAAGTAGGAGGGAAGGATCGAAGAGCTGGTAAGCCGTTGTCGTCTTGAAGAGCTGAACAAATGTCGAAACGATTCGTTCCCATCTTTCCGGAGACAGCTTGTTGACATTGTTCTCGAGAAGCTGTTGAAGGCATGACGTTCCTATCCGTGCGAGCGTGTCGTTCTCTGGTGACAGTGGAGTATGGTCAGTCAGGGAGAATGGAGAATCGACGAGTCAAGGCGGACGAACCTTGACAGATGCATTCGCAGAGGAGATCGAGTAGTTTGTCGAGTAACCGGGAGAGGACGTCAAAGTAGAACGTGAAGAGGTCGACGAGGTTTCGTAGTGCTTGAATCATCGTCGTCGACAGCCAAACGCTCATGTCTTCGTGCGTGCTGAACCTCGAAACGTCGGATCGAGAGCGGAGGACTGCGAAGATCGGGAAAAGGACTTCCTTGCAAATCGTGTCCCAGAACTCGGCGGGGAACGATTGTCCGTGCTTCTTGAGTGTGTCGAAGAGGTAGTCGAGAGATCTGATCGCAGAAGAACAGGATCAGACTCGATTTCGAACGAGCTTGCCAAATTCAGAAAGCGACTCACCGTTTACGAACTTCGAGATCTTCTCCGTTCATGATAACGTCGTAGAAGCCAAAGAGAATGGGGAACCAGAATCGAATCATCGGATCGTCGGTTGAAGAAGAGTCCACCACAAGTTGAGGTTGGGAGAGGGGGCATCGAGGACAGCTGAGCATCATCGGGATGAGAGACCGGAGGAGCTCGATCGCTTGCAGGGCGACTCGTTGGAACTTGTTGCTCTTGCAGAAGTCGGTAACGCAAACCGTCAAATCGGCGAACGACCCGTATTCGACGATTTGAGCGAAATGTTCCTGGTTGACTCTTTGAACGATCTCGAACGACTGAACGGCGATTCGCTCGTTGTGGACCTTGGCGGCGGCGGCGAATACTCCGAACATCGTCCTCCAACCGGATCGAAGGTTCTGAACTCGAGCTTGAATCATTTGATGAAGGCATTGAAGGACCATGTCTCGAGCGTCGGGGTGATTGTTGTGCACCATGGCGTACTCGAACGGCTTGAGGAAGTCCTTCTGGAATTTGAAGTTCGCCAACTCCTCCTTCTCGAGGAAGCGCATAGCGAGTTGTCGAAGCGAGTCGAGAGCGAGGAAGGATACTTTCGCGTTCGTATGACAGGTGACCTACGCGAACGAGTTCAATCAATGAGCTGGTCACGAGCAGTATCGAAGGAGAAAAAGAGCTTACTTGGTTGAAATGCTCTCCAATAATTGTCCACATATTCGACCATTCGAGACGAATACGATTCATGTTGTAGTAACAGATCTCGACCAGCTTCTGTAAGCAGAATACTCGAGGTTGCTCGGCCAGTCCCGAAGCTTGAATCTCCTCCCACGAGACATCGCTCAGCGCTTGAACGAAATCGACAATCGCGGTCTGGGGACGAAAGAAGTCAGCTCGTGGTCGAAAGACGAGAGCGGGAGAGTAGCTTACACCAGAGAGGTTAGGTGTCGAAGAGAAGATCATGTCTGCCGTGATCGTGATGTGTTGAGATCGAGTCTCCTGAGCAACCTCGTCTGTCGGTCGATTCGTCTTGTTGCGAGAAGAGACGGTGGATCGACGACCTCGTCCATTCGAGGATCTGCAGTGACCCCACAAGTCAGTCGCTTTCCTCTAGCGTGGACTAATGGAGAAAGACTGACGGTTTGCGTCCGAGTTCGGGAACGCTTTGCGAGTCGACCCCTTGAGCGATCAACTGGAACCGTTCGAGCTGACTGACACACGTCAGGACCTCCCTCCAAGACCCCTTGAGATAGTTTCCATCGACCATAGCGACGTCGAGGAGAGTCTTGATCGCTTCTACGTTCTTGGGTTTCATCTCGCCGAAATTGTTGAGGAACGTGAATTTCGCCAACGTCGTAACGAAAGCGTTTCGTTCGAGCTCGAGGTCGAAGAGACAGACAATCTTGATCGCTTGTTTGAATCCTTCGAGAGAAAGCTTGATGAGGTCGATATCGTCGGAATCTTGAAGAGGACCAGAGATTCCAGCGAGAATTGGCATCCAAGCGACTTCGAACATGGGCTTGACGTGCTCGAAGTGGAACGCCGAGTAGTATTCTTCGGTTGCTCGACCCGCTCCGCGTCGTTGTCCTCGAACGAGAGTTCGGAAAAGATTCTGTGGTCAGTTCAAGAGAGGATCGATCAGTCTTGCGAAGCGGATCGACAGCTTTCTCCTGAACTCACCTCAGTCTTGTTGACCATGCTCTCCGACTGCCAAACGTAAGCTTCCCTCTGTAAATCTCGTCCGACCGTCGCAAGAGCGTTCGCGATACCAGTTCCCGCCGCAACTTGAGGTCCCGCGGCTTCGACCTCATCCTTCATCCTGATCTCGTTCGCGTTGATCTCGTCATAGATTCCACTGAGAAGCGCCTCGTCGAGGTCCTTTCCGTCGTCGATTCCTCGGTTGTTCTTGATGAATTCGACTTTCGACATCGGTTTCTTAACTTGAGGGTTGTGAGCGTCGGTATTGAGGAGGATGACCGAGAAAGCGAGAATGTAGGCAGTGTCGGCGTTCGCGAAGACTCCAGGGTTTCCGGCAGTGTACCGTTCAGCGAATTTAAGCATGTAACGATCGATCTTCTGCGCTTCTCCGGGAAGTCGGAACGATTGGAGGAACATTCGAAGGGCGTCGACGAACTTCATCTGGTTGAAATCCATGTAGTCGACGAAAGCGTGCATCGCGGCGATATTTTCAGCGTCACTAGAGTTGAAAGAAGCCGAGCGAGTGATGAGCTGCTGTCGGAAGATGGAGGAGAGAGGAAAGAGAGCTCACCCTTCACCAAGGTATTCTCCGATCTGGGCCTTGTCGAGACCATCAGCATTGAGGAGGAATCTCGCAATATCTTTCGGTTCTTTACTCCTAATGAATCCCGTTTCGATAAGGAAGGCGACACCCTGTGACGTTCTCACTCGTGTCAGTTCTGTAGGCGGTGGGACTGATCGACCGAGAGGGACTCACTCTCTTGGGTTTGAAGTTGAATTTCTTGATTCCCTCGAGAAGAGTCGTTTTCCGTAATTTGGCATTTTCAAACCTCGAAGGGTCATCACTCGGTGCGACATCTGGAGTGTTCGCTCCCGAAGCGCTCCTCCTATCTCCGTTCGTCTGGTTGTGATTCCCGTTCGTAGTCGTTGTTGAGAGATCGGTTTCACTTGTTCTTCGGTCGTCGACAGACATGCTCGGTCGGGTCGAGCCGTTCGTGTTGTTGTTGAGAGAACTCGAAGAGGTGGAAGGAACGAGAGTAGCGGCGGTAGCTGCAGCAGCGGCGGGTACTGATCCCCGACCAGCCCACGAAACGAGCGATTTGAGAACTTCGACGAGACATTCGAGAGATTGACGTTTGAGATGAGCTTCCGGAGGTTGACCGACGAACTGAGCATCGGAGAATCGGGATGACTCGTAGAGAGAAGTCGCAGAGAGGGGGAACGGGGATGCAGCGGTCGAGAGGGCCGAAACGACGGGAGGACCGGGACGTTCGTTCGTCGGAGGGAAATGAGTCGTACCGAGTTTCGATACGACGTTGAGGAGACGTTCGTAGATGTTGTCGAGGGAAGATCGATCGCAATCGTAGTTGAGGTAGATATCGACGAGCGCTTGGGGATCTTGAGCGAGTCGAGCGAACGCAGCGAGGAGTAAACTCTTTTGTCGGACGGTCGAGGTTCGCATTTCGAGGATAGGGAGGAAGATTTCGTTGAGGAGTACTTCGATTTCTTTCTTGAGCTTCTGTCGCATCCCACTCAACATTCGACTGAAGATTTCGCACGAGAGTTCGAACACTTGAATGACGGGAGAGACGGCATTTCGAGAGAGGGCGAGACAGAGGTATTGCTTCGTCGCGGCGAGGAAGGGAGTTCGGTCGCGAGAGGTCGAAGAAACGATCGCAACATGAGGATCGACGAAGAGAGGCATGTGATTGTGAAGAACCGTCAGGACGAGGTGGAGGGATAGAAGTTTTGATCTCATGGCGGGTGATTTGAGGTCTCGTTCACTGTGAGAGTTGGATCAAATGAGCTGGACTTCGTCTCGCACAATAACAACTGATTCGAAACTCACCTTTCGGCACCAAGTGGCTTCATCGAGAGCTTGCAGAGAGCTCGGAATACGAGGAAAGTGTCCTTGATGTACAAGTCGTTCGTCGAAATCGTCTGTACCGGTTGAGCGGGCGCGGTCGAGCCGTCTCCGTTGAGTTTGGCGAGATTCTCACTGCAGCGAGAAAGTGTCTGGGTTAGCCTCACACTCCCCTAGCAGTGGGCAAACACGAGAGCGTAGGACTCACGAGGTGATCTTCTCTCCGACACTGAGTCTCGGCTTCTCCTCGACCTCCTCTGAGACCGCAATCTTGGGAGTTTCCGATTTTTCCTCATCCTCTCCTTTTTCCGCGTCCTCATTCCCAACTTTCTCTTTCTGGACCTCCTCTGTCGTCTTTTCCACCGTCTCTCCCGTCTCGATGGTCTCATTCTCCGTCTCGACTCCCTCTTTCTCATTCTGCTCCTCCTCTTTCACGCTCTGCAGATCCGTCCTACTCGCGTTATTCTTCGCAGATGAATTCACTCCCTCAACTCCGAGTCCCACGTTCTCCGCAATGACTTCCTTCGGTAACACTTCCCCCAGTTTGACGCGATTGAAAACTCCTCCAACGATTTGTCCCAAAGTTGCCTGCGCTACTGTCTGAACAGTTCCTGCTCTCCCCAGAAGGAAGACGTTATACACAGTTCTGACCGCTTTGAGGAGTGCCGATTGGTGGACCGGTAAAGAAGACGAAAGGATGAGGGAAAGGAGGCAAGAGAGTAACCTCAAGAGGAGGTTATCATGTTGGGTTGTCGGTTGAGACGCCGTCGACGAAGAAGAAGAAGAAGTCGAAGTAGCCGCGGCGGTACCGGCTGGGGAAGGGGAGAAACAATCGCACACGGTCGAAGTGATTTGGTCCGCGAGAGGGAGTTGATCGATATTCACTGCCGGTCCTCCTCCTCCTCCTCCGGTTGTTGACTCGTTATCGTCATCTCGCATACCAGAGTCGGGCATCATAGGTCGATCGAGGGCGGATTTATCTTCGACGAAGAAATCGTAGGAAACGAGTTTTCCGATACAATCCAATGCCGTAATCATGAGTGAAAGGGATTTCGTTTCGCATGCGAGTCGAAGTGGGAGGAACACGAGATGAGGGTCTACCGTTGCCGTGGTTGATCCAGCGGGAGTCGAAGCGGTTCCGTTCTTGAGGACGTCGAGAGCCGAGTCGAGCGCGTCTTTCAAAGGTTTCGATTTCTTGGCTTCTTTTGTTGCGGCGATCGATTCGAGTGAAGAGACGATCAGGATACCGCTGACGAGGTGAGTGGAACCGGGGGCGGAAACGGTAGTGATTGAGGCTTGGGATTCTCTTCGATGTGAGGGTTGTGATTCGGGTTTCGGTGAGCTGAGGGAAGGAAGGGAAGGAGTTGCCGAGTGACTCGTCGTTGTCGATGCGGTAGGCTGAATGGGAGTGCTCTCTGCTGCCGCGATGGGAGTCGGAGTAACGGGATTCGGATCGGAAGAGGAAACGGGTTCAGAGGGAGGAGTCGTTTCGTCGGCGGGAAGGGACTGTTCGACCGGGGGCTCTTGAGGGGTCGCTGATGGAGATCTCGATAGATTCACGTCTTCGAACGTGCCGTCTCCTTCGGGTTGAGGCTGATGTTGTTGCTCCGACGTGATCGCTCGAACCTCTCCTACCTCCTCTTGAACGCCCTCGTCCGCCTCACCTTGCCCTGGGTCTTCTGATACCATGTCCTCAACTGGCGCTGGATCGCTGGAGGGAATGGGAGGTGTTGATTCTGCTGAGACTGCGACTTCTTCTACGCGTTCGCTATCTCCTCCTCTTCCCTCTGATTTAGCGGGACCATCTGTAGTCTCTGTCGTATCTGTTGTGTCGTCTAGTACTGGTGAGATTGTCGACTCTTGAGCTGTTGCTGTCGAGTGGTCGGAGGGGTCTACGTGGGGCAGAGGAGGAGAGAAAGTGGAAGGTCTGGCACCTTCAGCCGGTGGTGGATCAGGCGGTGGGTTGGCTTCCGACATCGACTCGCAGATGGGCGTGAAGAGGGGTGAAACGGAAGTGCGAAATCGTCGCGCTCTCTCGAGATGTTGTAAAGCAGGAGTTTCTGAACAACTGGTCCAGAGGGTTCAATACACCTTCGTATACAGTCTACTGATATTCTAGTCTCACCAAAGTGTAGCACAGAAGAGAGGGAATTTTGGCAGCCTTTTTTCGACTTTGAGAGATTGAGGCTTTCCACCACCCGACACACCTCGCCCGGCCTTCAGTACAGGACCAGGCATAGACTCCAGGAGTGTCTGATCAATATGGCTACCCATGTGAGTCTCCTCCCCTCGATTCTTGCCCATGTAGGAGTAGCATCAAGATTCCTGACATTTTTCTCATCTCTCCCGAATTGATCTTGATAGCTTCTCTTTGAATGCGCTACGGGACTCGCATTATTCTCTTCAGAGTTCGCAGAGGAAATCGGCAAGAACGTCAAGACGGCCCAGGACTCGATCAACGATGTAGCAAAGTTTGGCAAACTCGTAAAACTCGTATCCTTCGTCCCGTTCCAGGACGCCGCCCATGCTTTGGAGGTTGCGAACGATGTTTCTGAAGGTATGTCGAGATTCGTACATGGTCGAATCGCGGAGAGATGGAACGAGATTTGGTGAATAGTTGGGGAGGCGGGAAAGACAGTTGGCATTCCAGAGTCGTCGAAAAGGAGTATATGAGTGCATCGGAAGATTTGAGGGAAACGAGCACAATCAGGTTAAAGAGCGGAAGAGCCAGAAACTCAAAACTGTGATTTTCATTTTTCTAGGTGTCGTTCACGAATTCCTTCACGGTCTCCTCGAACTCAACCTCGCCAAGAAAGCCGGAGTCGTCCTCGGTGTCGAAGAACGTACCCTCGCATCCTCGATCAAAGGTGGACTCGGGATCGACTGCGACGCTTCCGACCGCTCGCTCGAACTCCTCCGAGGAATCCGTCTCCACCAAGAGAAACTCCTTGCCGGTCTCGAAGAAGGTGACACGAAACGATCTCAACTCGGACTCGGACACGCCTACTCGCGTGCGAAAGTAAAGTTCAACGTTAACCGATCCGACAACATGATCATTCAAGCGATCGCACTCCTCGATCAACTCGACAAGGACGTCAACACGTTCGCGATGCGAGTACGTGAATGGTACGGATGGCATTTCCCCGAACTCGTCAGGATCGTTCCGGACAACTACCAATACGCGAAAGTTATTCACTTGCTCGGCGACAAATCTCAACTTACCGAAGAAATCCTCGAACCCCTCACTGAACTCCTCGGCGACAACGACGTCCTCGCTCGCAACATCCTCGACGCTTCCCGTGCTTCGATGGGTACCGACATCTCGATCGTCGATCACCTCAACATCAAAAACTTCGCTACTCGAGTTATCCACCTCTACGATTACCGCAAATCTCTCCAGAAATACCTCTCGGACAAGATGGGAGTCGTCGCTCCTAACCTCGCCTCTTTGATCGGAGACACGGTCGGAGCTCGTCTCATTTCGCACGCCGGTTCCCTCACCAACTTGTCGAAATACCCCGCCTCGACCGTTCAAATCCTCGGCGCTGAGAAAGCCCTCTTCCGTGCGCTCAAGACGAAAGGAAACACGCCGAAATACGGTCTCATCTACCATTCGACTTTCATCGGTCGTGCCGGAACGAAGAACAAGGGTCGAATTTCGAGGTTCTTGGCCAACAAATGCAGTATCGCTTCGAGGATCGATTGTTTCTCAGAGTGAGCATCTTCCTTGTCTCCGCATGTACTGCTGATCTGACCTGGTCTTCGTTCGTTAGCACCCCTTCGACCAAATTCGGAGAGGTCTTACGGAACCAAGTCGAGGAGCGATTATCGTTCTACGAGAACGGATCGAACCCTACCGTATACTCTTCTCCCTCTCTCTTTCATCACTCGCGGCAGAAACTAACGAGCTCGTTACTCGTAGAAAAATGCTGATGCGATGAAGAAAGCTCTCGATGCTCACAAGGCTGAGATCGCCGAACTTAACGGAGGAGAGGAACCTACCAAGATGGATGTCGATGAGGAAGCTGGAGAGAAGGAGAGCAAGAAGGATAAGAAGAAGAAGCGAAAGAGTCTAGCGGCTGATGAGACTGTACGCCCTCTCTCTCTCCAATTCGTTATCTCCACTTTTTCTGACTCGCTCGATGTTGTACGATTCCGTAGGCTGAAGAGACCCCCAAGAAGAAGTCGAAGAAGGAGAAGAAGGAAAAGACTGAAGAAACATCGGAGGCACCCGTCGACGAGGCCGAGAAGAAACGACTAAAAGCTGAGAAGAAGGCAGCGAAGAAGGCAGCAAAAGCATCAGCATAGAATCGTCTATCTTGTTTTCACTTTCTCTAGCTCTCGCTCTTCTTCTTCCCTTTTTACCCCGTCCTCACATCTTCGCTTCTTTTGCATTCAGTCGTTGTTCTTTACACTCTTCACCCTTCTACCCCTCCTCTCCCCCTTTCCGGAGGGTTCTGCTTTTCTTCTTTTTTCACAATGTGCTTGTTTGTCTCTTTCCTTTTCCTGGCGATACCTCTACACGCCGTTGTACTTGTACTGCACAACAATATTCTCCTACCCTCATAGTCTCTCGCCCAGTCATCCCTCGAGAGACGGAGAGAGACAAACAGATGGAGAGAACGCGATTTGATGATTTTTTGCATCCGAGATAGAAAATGGACAAGAGGTAGGAATGGGAAAGAGCTACAGAGGGTTGAGGATATAGTAATGATGCACGAAGGAAAGGTATAGGGATGGAGTATACATATTTGTGAACTAGCGTAGGCAGAACAGAACACCACAGGAAAAAAGAGGAATCTAGCAATGAAGAAGAGTCGGTTTCGCTCCACGCGGTCTCGGATTATCTCGTTTCGTCGAGACTAGAGAGACCATTGGAATTCCTCGACAGCTCGACCGTTCGGTTTGACACTTGACTGACGATAGTTGTTGTTGGGGAATACGAGAGAAGAGTTTCCGTTGCTGAGACCGCGATTCGCACCGACGGGAGAATGATAGTTCGAAACGCTGTGTTGCGCGAGGTTCGTATGTGTCGAGCTCGGGAAGGAAACGTCGATCGCCGAGTGATTCCTCGAGTTTTCCTGTGCCGGGTTTTGCGGAGCGCGATGACTGATATACTCGCTTGAAGGAGGAGGAGGTGGAACCTGAGTCTTGCCGGTGAGAGGGGGATTCGAATCGGGACTTGAACCTTGATCGATGACATCGCCCGGGCTGATACTGTGAGAGGTGGTCGAAGGTGAATCGCTGTCGACGAGTGTTGCATTCGAGGAATCAACGCCGGCAAATCCACTCAAGACCCAATTCGTAAGCGCTTCGGCTTGAGCAGTACCGAAGATGGAATTCGAATCCGCGTCGAAGGAGAGATCGCGAGAGAGAGCGGGGTCTTGGAAGGGTTGATGGGAGGGGGACAGTGGATGAGTTGAAGTTGTAGCATCATGGGAGGTATCGAGAAGGGGATCGAAAGGCAACGCTGTAAACGAGCAAAGTCGAGAAGTGTCAGTCAAAGCATCAAAATCGGTCTAGCCTTCCTTGCCAGCCGTCGAATAGTGTCGACGAGAGAGAGGGCAACTGACGGTTGTATGATGGAAGTTGAGCGAAATTTGGGGCCCGGTGATTTCGCATTTGTCGAGCACGCGTGAACTCTTCGAGACGTTGAGCAGACAGTGGAGTGTAGAAGCAAGCAAGCTGTAGTGCTTGCGAGAAGCTGGTGAATGAACAATGTCAACATCCTCGATGAAATGAATTGGAGAAGAAGAGAGAGGGGGCGACTGACTAGTCGAGCTCCGTCTCGGTCAGGACACATTGGCTACCTAACGGTCCGAACTCGTCCACCTCGTCTTCTCCCTGAGCTGCCATCGTCGCCCAGCCTTCTACCGCTTCGAGTTGAGTGAACAGGTGATAAACGACGTGTTTGTCGTGAGAATCGTGGAAAACTTTGGCGTAGAATGCGAGAACCTTGAGGCATCTTCTCACTCGACGATTCGAGTTTCCGAGGAACGACTCGAGAGCAGTTCGATCTTGAGTCGACAAGTTGTCGTTTCGCTTCGAGCGAAGCCATTCGTTCGAGAGGTTCATGATATCGAGTAGCCTGATATCGAAGAGGCAAAATCAGAGTTAGGAGACTGTTCAAGTCCACTCGAGGATGTGGTGAAGCTGCTCACCTTTCGTGCATCCGTAAACCGATGAGAAGATCGTGATGAGCCGAATGATGAAGGTCATTCTGAGCCATCGCGAACTCCCTCAAAGTTCCCGTCAAGAGTTGACAAGCTGCATGAGCTCCATCGATGTATCCCCAAAGGTGTTCGATGCTGGCGAGATAGCGAGTAGGAGATGCTCGTCGGTTCGAAGAGACTTTTGCGAACAATCGTTGAACGGCGCAGACGTAGAACCCGGTGATTCGGAGTGCTTCTTCCGCCTTCTCTGAAGTCATCGGTCCTCGTGCGTCATCGAAGAGTGCTGAGAGTTGGTCGAGGAGGTGCTCTCGTTCGAGATCGACGAGATGAACGCCTGTTCGAACGAGATCCTTTGTCAGCGACAGTTCACTCGAGCGTTCGTACCGTAGCGGTCCTCGACCCACCAGTTCCGTCAAAGTACTCGTTGAGATCATTCTCCGAGATGAGAGCTGGTAGATTGAGCCATGCCGAAATTCGAGCATCCGATTCGTACAGAGGGGTTCCGACCGTTTGCTTGATGTGCTTGACTTCGTCTTCCGAGAGATCTCCACCTTGCATGTCGTAGAAAAGTCCGAGTGCCGCCCGAAGGAAGAATCGTGCCGTTTTCGGTTTGACTTCTGCGACTGTGAGAGGAGCGAAAGTGTCAACTTCAACTCTCAACCTTCGGGTTGGCGATGAGGTGCTTACACATGATCATCTGAACGAAAGCAGTAAGAGTCTGAGCGTTCATCGCCGACGGAACTTGGAGAACCTCGAGTTTCGAACAGAGCTCCTTCGCTTGTTTCACGATCGCCCTCCAAGCGTTTTCCCTCCTCACTCCAGCCGACAACACCAACTCATGAGAGGCGTTTCCGTTTTCGATATCGGGACCGGCGACACCTAATAGAGCGCTATGAGGTGAGGCACGAGCACCGAGAGAAGCGAGAATTCCGACAACCGCCTGTTTTCTCCCCATCTCGTCAGCGAAAAGTCTTGAATCGTTCGAGAGGAAGAAAGGTGGAGACGTACCTGGCTTGCGACGTCGAGAGATTTCAAGTTCTGTTTGTAGTATGCTATGAATGGGTTAAAGATGTGGAAAGCGGGAAGGTGGTAACAGCAAGAGTTCATCGAAGCTGCGAGGAAAGAGAAAATACGGTCAGCAACGTCGATCGCCTCGTATGAGAGGAGGCGCTCACCATCGAGAAGATGTATCGTCAACGAAGAAGCCATCGCCGGTAACGCCAACCTCCAATCGCTCGAAGATTCGCCTAGATTCGACTGATCGAGGAATCGATCCCACAACTGCTGGAATCCTGGTTGTCGGTCCTCCTCTCGTTCCTCTCCTGACTGCTGTGACTGATACTGTGTAACTCCTTTTCGGGCTAGTTGATGTCGGAAATCGGAAACGGTGCGAAGAGAACGAGCTGCTGTGAGTTCGATCTCGGAGGTTGTTCGTGGAGGTGGATAAGGTACAGCGAGGGAAGTTGGAGGTAGTCGGTGCTGTGGGTGATTCGTGCTGTGTTCTCCCACGTTGATCGCACGAGGACTAGGAACGCTCGAATCGGGAGAATCGGTTTCTCGAGGTCGATTCAAAAGGGCGAGAGGTCGAAGCGCACTGTGAATGACGAGACAAGCTTAACCGGCTGTACTCAGAGCGACGCATATACACTTAAACAGACTCACAAGGATACATCGTCACCGTATTCGCATCGCTCTCTCCGTTTGACGCACCGAGTACATTCCGGATATCGACGATCGCACTGTGCGAGAAGGATCGAGCCAACACGATTAGCCGAAGGAACCGTAACAGGACATAGTCTCCCTCACCTTGACTTTTCTCGTCCGACAGGTCGAACAGGACTATCGAGGCGCAGAGAAAAACGAAAATGAGCTCAAAATAACGCAGGAAAGGGGAGGCTTTTCTCTCTTACCTTGCCCGTCACTTTGACCAATTCTGATCCAGCTGCAAACTGTTTCGGTAACATCTCGTCCGGGATCGTTGCTGAAACGTGAAGGAGTCCTCCATTTCCCCACCCGCTGTTGTTCGAAGCCGGTAGCTGCTGCGGTCGAAGCGGTTGTTGCGGCGGTAGACCTTGTTGTCCGATTCCGTTCGCAGCGTAGCTGGGTCCGGGTAAGTCGAGAGGAGGTCGGAAAGACCATTGATCAAACGGCTGAGCGAGATTTTGTTCTCTCGACGCGGGAGGAGGAGGAGGGAGAGTCGGACGCCAGGAAGAGTCGATAGGTACTGGTAGAGGTAACTCGTAGCTGTCTGGAGCCGAGTAGGGCACTGAGTAGCCCGACATTCGATGAACTTCCGAGAAAGGGAGGATGGGTCGACCGTGGGCTACAGGAGCTTGTCGAGTGGGCGGTCTACTCGCTTGCCGTAACTTGTTGAAAAGTGGCGGACTCGTGAAAGTGTTTGGAGGAGTTGAGTTGAGGGAAGGAAGGAAACAATTTCTCGTCCGTCGGAAGTCGAGCGCACGCGCACCGCCCGATTTGGTGACTTCAGAAGGCAAGGCTGCATCCGAAAAGGATTGCAGACTCTTCGTGACGAAGACGCCCTCTCGTTCTCGCTGTAAGTGCAGCATCCGCTCGATATTGTTGCGAAGTCGACGCTACCTTCGAAGCCTTCCTCGCCCTCATGCCAGTTCCGAGACTCGAGGCCGGTCACCATGTACTACTAGTGTATGCGACAAAGACTTCGTCGGGCGAGTGGAACATCCTCGGACGCGAGAACCAGAAACGGAGAAAGAAAGAGAAAGTTTACAGATTTCAAAAACACGGAACTCTAGACTTAGTGTGCGTTCAACGCGGCGTCCTTTTCGGCTTGAGTGAACATGGGAGGCTGTCAAGGAATGGGGAGGTATTGTCAGCTTCAGATCACAAGGGTTGAGGTGAAAGTCAAATCGGCATACGGGAAGGTTTCGCTCCCTGTAGGAATGGTATTCGTGATCAGTAGCTGTCTCTCTGAAGCGATCAAACACGTAAGGGAGTAGAACATACCATTTGGTTCCTTCGGGGAACAACGACGCTGCAAACAAACGAAGAGTCGAAATCGTCAGTTCGAATCATCCTCATCTCGTACTGAACGGAAAATGAACGTACGTCTGTAAGGATCCGGGTGAGCGTATTTCTGTACCTCTCGTTCCGCCTCGTTCAGTAGAGCAGCGACAGCCCTCGGGTCCCTCACGTTTCGGTTGCGTTCGAATTGAGCCCTAATCTCGATCGCCTTGTTGCGCCATAGGTCTCGGCGAACGTACCTGTTCAAAGTGGATCTCGGTCAGTCCGGGCGAGCGGAGGAGAGCTTGAGGGATGAGAGATTTCGAACCAATCGAGGGCGCCCTTGAGGGCTCGTCGGTACAAGTGCTGCAGCGTGAGGAGCCCAGTCAGTCTGTAGTACATCTCGGATCTGATCGCACCTGCTCACCTTGACGTAACGCGAGTGGGCTTGAGACTGTTCCGAAGTCGATGAGGAGAGAGCATCACTTGATCAGCTAACGGAGGGACAACGCAGAGGCCAGAGGCGGAGAGCTCGCTTACGAAAGGAGATACTACTGCTGCTGTTGAAGGAGGCATGCTGGAAATCGCGGTGAGTGAAGAGGAAGCGTCGTCGACGTCGTCAAATCTCTCTCCCTCTTTCCTTTCACTCGGACTCAACGCGCCTAATTCGCTCAACGCTATGAGGACCGTAGGCGGATGGAAAACATATGACAAGTCGGCTTGTCACGCCCTATGACGAGAATCGCATTTGAAACGATTTCTTGTCGTTCATCGAATCGGACGCGGTGTTTGCAGTCAGTCACTTCTTCTCGCTGAAGCTCTGCTTCTATACTTCCAGAGAATACAGTGTAAGTTTGGACGGCCTGCAGGTAGAACGGAACCTTGTTAGGGTCGGCCTGTTTTCTATTCTTCCGCTCTCTTGCCCGTTCGCACGCAGAAAGCGCTTCTGAGCTTCTGACGGGGCACTCTTGACGGCCTCGCTCCGCAAGAGTCACCTTTCTTCTTCTAAATGCTAGTCGCGCGGCTCGGTTCGCACACTAAAAAAGGTGTCGCAGGAATTGGACCTCCTTTGAACGCAACTCTCCGCAGAGACTTCTCGACTCTGCCGAGGCGACAAGCGAAGAACACAAGATCCCAAAAGGCGAGCGTGACGATCACGGAAAGTCAGTCCATCGGTTGAGCACGCCAGCGATGCGAGACTGTAGACTCGAGCTCGATCAGGTCGCGAGTTTTTTTGGAAGAAAGAACCTCGCATAATTTTCCTGCTTGTCGCGTTTTGTAGCGTGGCTCTCTCGATCAATGGAACATGTGCGGCAGGAACTTTCGACAAACAAAACAACATCGCAGTACTGTAAGGAAGAACGAAAAAAATCAAAAGGTAGGAAGAACACAGCGACCTGCATTCCTCTTCTTCACATCCTTGACACTCTCGACAACCTCTTCAGCTACTTTGAGATGACGACGCAGACCTACTCTTTCCCTGCCGAATACCTCCCATGGCCCTCTCGCGACCCGACTTCTTCCCACTTCTCTACCACTTCCAGCTCCAGAGCTCTCTACCTCTCTCCCTGGTTCAGTCGAGTCGAATGCGTTTACCCTTGCGATGACTGTCTCCCTCTCACACCGCCGACTTCCTCCTCCCCTCTCGCCGCGAAGGACTTCACTCGATCTTCTCGCCGTTCTGGTCCTGCCCCTCACGAGTCTACTCCCTTTCCCAATTCCCAACAGGCCAAGTTTGTCGAAACGTCGGGCCTTGCGTCGTATCGCTTCCCGAATGGACTTCCCACACCAGCGTCCTCGAGGCCGAATTCGCCAACTCCTCCCCATTCGAAACTGCCTCAATCTCCCACTTCGTTCAACCGTGACCTCTCTTCCCACGGCAAGCGGAGACACCTAGAGAAAGACGAAGAGGAGGAGGAGGACGAGAGGGAAAATGAAGACGAGGACGAAGAAGAATTCCGGGAAAGAATGCTCAAAAGAAGGAGATTGGAGGAATTTGACGGCGACATGGAAGGATGGGAGCAGAGTCGGGACGAAGGTGTCAACGAGCGGTCAGGAGACGAAAAAGAGGAGGAACGTAATTGATAGAATCAGGAAGGAACGACGAAAGGAAGGAATATTTGTTTTCGCAGGATTTTGTTGGATCTGCATCTTCGCTCAATATCCTTGTTCTTATTGTACACTTATACTGGAAGCTGGACTACCGCTTTGACCCCGACCCTCCGAGAGAAGTCTACCTACGAGTTGAAGTCGATGGCCGCGAAAGAAACGAGCTTCTTTCCCAGCGAACAGTCACTTCGATACGACTTTTATCAACGGAACTCCACGCGACGCGCTCACATCAATACAGTAGACTGTTCGTAACATGGCTCCACCCTTACTGAACCCGTACGAGGAGGAACAACAAGGTAAGTCGGCCGTTTCTTCATCATCTAACAATCACTCTCCTCCTCGTCCACGCCCTCTGCTGACCTCGCCGTTGATCGTGGCGGATTGCAGTTATCATCTCGCGGATACTGGGCACCGTGGAAAAGCTCAATGAGAGCATGCTGGAGGTAAATAGCGCGATCGAGGTAAGTCAACCAACTCTCTCCGTCTCGGAGCCCGGTGCGTCCCAGGGAATGAGTTGCTTGACACTCGAAGCCTTTGATGCGGATGCGAGCGTGGTCTAAACAATCGAGCAAAAGCTGACACACTCGCTCGTTCGCCGACTCGTTTGAACAGCAAGTGAACGGTTACAACGCTTCGACCAGTGAGATTACGGATCTATGGATCAACTACATGAGGAACGTCCAGTGGAATCTTCAATCAACGAAGCAAATGCACGATCCCTTATAAATCGCCTCGCCTCGACTGTTTCTCCCTCTCGCCTCTTCCGTTCAGTCTCGCACTCTCTCCGTGTTGTAATCTGTACTTTCATGTCCAGTTGGTAACGGCTACTCAGGAGGCCAAACAAGAGAGCTCAGAGACGAGACGCGCTCGAACTTGAAAACAAATCACGACAGATTTCGTTACAGCTTAAGGTGCGTGACTCTACCTCCCAACATGGTCGCCTTTACATCCATAGCCCTCAACTCATTCGCGTTCGCCTTGAGGGGATCACTGGCGAGAATCACGAGATCCGCTTGCTCTCCCACCTCGATCCCAACTTTCCCATTCCAAGTCGAGCTTTTCCACGCTACTTCGTTCGAGATGCATTGTTCTGGGT
The DNA here is from genome assembly GCF_050403485.1 of Sporobolomyces salmoneus. Lineage (NCBI taxonomy): Eukaryota > Fungi > Basidiomycota > Microbotryomycetes > Sporidiobolales > Sporidiobolaceae > Sporobolomyces > Sporobolomyces salmoneus. The sequence goes on along the minus strand of NW_027481161.1, from coordinate 630,203 downwards.
GCCAGCTCAGTCCCGAATTTTCTTCTCCTCTTGCCGTGCGAGAGACGGCTACGGCGATAGCGTCCCAACTATCATTCGAGGAGAGTCAGTTTGAAATGCCGGTGACAACGCAGAAACGACACACGGGAAACTGTGCTTACGGATCGATAGGCGCAACCGGGGCGTCTGAACCCATCTTCAACTCGACTCCAGCTTCGACGAGAGATGCAAAAGCATAAGCTCGTTCAGTCCTCCCGGGCCAGAATTTCGCAGCCAATTCCCGATCGTCGATAAGGTGGCAAGGCTGAACCGATGCTATTAGGTTGAGTTGCGTGAACAGAGGGATGTCGGATAGAGTAAGGAGTTGAGCGTGCTCAATCGAAGATCCGGGAAGAGGAGGAGGGGAGATTTTGGCGAGTGTTTCTAGCGTGAGGCGATTTGCGGCGTCACCAATCGCGTGTACTGCAAGTCGTAGTCCATTCCGTGTCGCTTTCTCGGCGAGATCCTTCAAAGTTGAAACTGGAACTTCCATCCGCCCAAAGTTTGTCGGTTCAGACGGATAGTGATCGCAACAGAACGCCGTCCGACTCCCCAACGATCCATCGGTAATGATCTTGTGAGGTCCGATCGTTACGAGTCCCTCTGTTCCGTCGACTGCGTCTCCCGTACGATGTCCAGCTTCGATCGCCTCGTCCAGGTGCTCTTGATACATGCCTACTGACACCCTCAAGCTCCTTGTACCCTTCTCGTACCTCCGTCTCCAGATTCTTGCATTGAAGGCCCATTCGAGATCGACAATCTGAGTCACACCCATCGCGCTGTTCACAGAAAACGAAACGACTATGAGCGTTAGGGGCCAGGTCTCGACCAGCCATAGCAAGCTCGGGAAGGACTCACGCAGCTTTGCTTGCAGCCTCATCGACCCAGCGATCAAGAATGTCCTCCGAGATGTCGTTGAGCTTTTCGAACGTCTTAAAACAATCTCCTTCGAGGAGGATTCCGTCGCGTCCTTCAGGTTCGTAGCCCAATCGGCGAAGCGCCTCCGAGTTGGCACATAAAGAATGGAGTCCAGCGAACAGAATAACGAGAGGTTTGTTCGTGAAGTCGAGCGAAGAACGAGAAATGCTGTCTCCTTCTTCCCATTCTCCAACTCGCATTTTGTGAGCGACGATGAACGGTAAACCTTCTTCCTTCGCTTGCTCCTCGACGTAGGGTTTCACGAGCTCGAGCACCTCATTCGACGACTTGCAGTGATACAGATCGAGTCGTCGAGTTGAAAGAGTCCAGGAGGTGAAATGAGTGTGGGCGTCGATAAGAGAGGGCGCGAGGTAGAGTTGACCGTGCAAATCGTAGACGTTCGAGGCGGCTGGAGGAACCTCCTGAGCTCGGGAAGTCGGAGTGATAGTCGTGATCTTTCCTCCCTCTACCACGACTGTGTACGTTTCCCGAGGGTCTTCGAAGCCGACGAGACGTGCATTGACGAAGACGGTTACCATGGATCTTGAAGTCGAGGCAGTAGTGGTCGCGAAATAGAGGGAGCGGCAGAAAGTCGAACCTGTAATCGACGTCTCGCAGAGCTCTATCACGAAGCTTGGCGAAACGATCTGCCAAGTCTCGCTCTCGACACCGTGCTGTAGTTCGGAGTTTGTAAACAGCTTTGAAAGAATTGAGTATTGACATCAAGCATATTATATGAGAAAATGGTATGGGGAAGACACAGAAGTACAAGCAAATTAAGGAGACGGTGGGAGGTGAGAGAGAGAGATATGGATAGAATCAACTTATACTACTCATGAGTAAAGGAGCGAAGGAAAAAGAAGGATACAGCGGGGGAAGATAGAAAGGGTTTAAGCAGTCGAGGTGGATTCGACGTTGTGCTCGGTGTGGTGGTCTCCAGCGTTCGAAGAAGTAGCGATAGGTTCACCGAGGACGGGAGGGGGAGCGGATTTGTTCTCGGTCGTGAGCGCAGCCTTTTCGGGACTCGAGGTTCCGTTTCCAACGTAGGCGGGGAGAGTCTCAGCCTTCATCGATTGGGGACCAGACTCCTCGGCGTGGATGTGCTCGTGTTCGAGGGGGTTGTGATCGACGGTGTTGCCGGCGGCGGGAGTTGTGGGAGCGGTAGCACTGTGTTCCTCCTCCTCATCTTCTTCCTCCGAACTGCCGCCAAATTCTTCCGAGTCTTCATCCTCGTCGTGATGAGGAGCAGCTACGGATTCACCAGGGGCAGCGATAACGACCGATTGGTTCGAAGGAGCAACGGCAGATTCACCGAAGGTCGTGGTAGCGGACGAGGCGTTCTTGTCGGCTTCGGCTTGAGCGCGTTCAGCTTCGTCACCAGTGAGAACATGGTCTCCAGGAACGGCGGCAACGTCCGAGGCTAATCCAGCTCCTTCCGAAGGTTTTTCGATTCCGATGTTCGCGATGGCGGCCGAAACGGGGTCGCGCGAGACGACGGTACGAGTCTCGGTCGCAGTCTTGGTGTCGCGAGAGAGACGGTCGACCTCCTCGTGCCAAGCGAGCATCTCGTTGTGAGTGCGAGCTCGGAAAGTGTAGGCGATCTCCTTTCCTCCGAATCGAAGAGTGTTCTTGACCTTGGCTTCAGCCGAACTCTTGACAGCCTTGTTACCGGTGAGGTGGAACTTGTGAGACTTGTCGGAGACCTTGGCGGGAGCAGAGAGGGAGCATTCGGGAAGGAAGAGGGAGAATCCGGGAGCGGTGGTATCGGCAGAGTTGGGGGAACGACGTTCGTGGAGGTAACCAGAGGGAGTGAGGACGTAGTAAGATTCGGTGTACTTCTTGGTGAATCGCTTCTTGCGCTCGAGGTAACCTTCGCGGAGAGGGTGAGTCGAGGCGTGGTTCATACCGGGGAAGTTGATGGCGGAGATGGAACGGCTAGGAGTGTTGGGGTCGATGAGGTTGGTAGATTCTTGGTTGATGTACTGCGAAGGCGGAGAAGGGTCAATCACGAGGTCAAATCGAAAGAGGGAAAAAAGGCCAATCGACTCACATGTTCCCATTCAGCCTTGGGGTCGACACGTTGAAGAGCCTCGGCGATCGTGGTGTGAACCTTGGTCAATTCTTCGACGTGAGTCTTGCGAGCGTCTTCGTAGAGCTTGCACGCGGATTGGATCGACTTGGCGATTCCCTCTTCGAACGAAGCTTGTTGTTGTTGGAAACGGATCAAGGCAGCTTGGAGGTCGTCTGCAACAGGAGGGCAGATATCAGCGTGTGCAGTCAAGAAGGAAGGAACCGGTCGACTCACTCTCTTTGTGCACTTGCTTCTTAAGTTGGTTTTGAACGAGCGAGTGCGAGAGGTAGGGGTCCTTTTGAGGGAGCATTTGAACGGAGGAGTTCTCGAACGTGTCGATACCGGATTGAAGCTCGGTGAGTTGCTTGACAGAGATCTCACGCTGAAAACGAAAGCCGAGGAAGTGAGCTCAAATGGACGAACGGAGATAGGACAAAAGTGCAGCTCACCTCATGCTCAACCTCGTCAGCAAGGGCGGAGGCTTCCTTCTCGACAGCGGCGATGTGAGACTTGAGTTCACTCCTGACACCTTCGAGTTCGCGAACGACAGTTTGTTCGATCGTGTCGGCGAAGGATTGGTGTTGGTCGGCGAGGAGGCGGTTGTTGTCGCGAACTTCGTAGAGGACTTCTTGCCATCCTCCTTCTCCGAGGAAACCGTGACCCTCGTGGAACGGAACTTGGATCGTCTCGTTGAGAGCGAGGGTCGATTTGCTGGCGGCGTGCTCAATGTGAGCGAGTCCCTAAATTCACAGCGACGGGTCAGCATGGGCTTTGTGTCTTGCGGTGACCATCGCACATGAAGTGAATGTTTACCTGTCGCGAAAGAATGAACGTGTCAGTATTTTAGCGCGTAATGAAGGTATAGTTCGGTCTTATCCGCCCGCCTCCTTTTGAGAAACTCACCTTGTAGTAGTGAAGAAGAGACTTGTCAATGTGCTTCCATTGTTGAAGACGGTCGACAATCTCGTGGTCGGGACTGTGCGTGCGAAAGAAATGATCCGATGAGAAAGGGCAATTTACGATGATTTGCGAATCAGAGAGGGAAAACTCACCGGATGTGACCAGTCTTGGTCGGTTGGTGACCGTGAGTAGGTTTCGCGAGGCGTACTGATTTGTGGTGAAGGAGACCGGACATTTTCGAGTGAGGTTGAAAGTGTGTGTCGATGGGAGAAGAGGAAAAGAGAGGGAGGGAAAGCGGAGGGAAAGTCGAGATTTGAAATCGTCATCGCTTTCCCAAACAGTCTCCAAACACCTACGTCATAAAGACCCGTTTTCTTCGTCTTCTTGAGCTTGAGCACCGCAGCCAGACGAAAATTGTCCGCAAATCTTCGCAACTCCCCTCCTTTCGACGTTTCTTCCAGTCTCGAATGCAGCACGGTACAGTTCTTTGTAGAGCGGATTCTGGGTCGCTTTCACTCAATGAGACTTTGTAGACCTGCAATCTTCGTTCCTGCGAAAACCTCAGAGGTCGAGCCTGCTGCATACGACTCCTGGTCAATCACCTTTCGAGCCTTCTGCGATCTGCTGAGAGAGTGCAGAGTAGACAACAGAGGCGCTGGACTTCGTGCGAAAGATTCCGCTTAGCCAAAGTTGAATCACTTCAATCACTTCAACCTCATCCAATCCTCGACCTTACAGCAAGTCCACAGACAGGAAGCTACTCAAGGCAGGATGCTTTCGCTCAGCCGACTGCAGGCGTATGGGCTCGTCTCGACGACAATCTTCGTGTCGACTGTCATCAACGCGTTTCGGCAACGATCCAACTTCTACGCCGCTGCAGTCTACTTGTCCAAAAGCAATGCTTGCATGATGGTCAGTCTCGCCTTCCATAGTTCGTTCCAGAAGAGGAGAGATGCTGACATCGCCTTGGTTTGATCAACGTGTTTCTCTCTACACCTCTTATAGATCCTGTGGAACCAAGCAATCTATCAGACGGTACTATTCGGCAAACTCCTACAGGTCATCTTCTTGGGAGACCTTCGGTTGATCGAAGTAGAGGTGAGTTCATTTCGAGCTTCTTCGTGAAATCGGTAATGAGCTGACCAGGGGGTATCGAGCAATGACAGAGGTTACAAGAGAGGGGATGGTTCGCGGTGACGGAAACGTTGCTCGCGCTTACGATCTTCAAAGACGAATTCGAGAGTAGTTTCGTACTACTTTTCGTCAGTTTGCTCTTCCTCAAGGTGTTCCATTGGCTCGCGAGTGATCGAATCGAAGCGGTGAGTCTTGCTGTACTCTCTACCCGTTCGTGGCCGAGCTGACAAGAGTTATACATCGCAGATGGAACAATCAGCAAACGTCTCCCGACTCGCTCACGCTCGAATGATCGGTCTCCTTTCGCTCTTGTGGATCGCAGATATAGTCATGGTCCTCTTCGCAGCCGATTGTATCCTCGTCGAAGGTCCAACCGTCATGATCATGTTTGCTTCAGAGGTGACTTTTCCGAGTCGAGTTTTCATTTCGATTCTTTTCGCTGAATAGTCTCGTACCTTCGTTGCTCTTGCGCAGTACATGATCTTGGTGGCAAGCGTCTGGGCGACCTCAATGAAGTACGTCATCACCTGCATCGATATGAGGAGGGAAGTCCAATGGGAGGAGAAATCGATCTACGTGTTCTATGTCGAGCTGATCGCCGGTACGTTACCTTCCTACTAACGAATTGTCTATCGAACAAAGCTAAATTGTTGCCTGTGCTCGACAGACTTCTTCAAGCTCGTCACCTATCTCACTTTCTTCGGTCTCACCCTCACATTCTACGGTCTCCCTCTCAACATCCTTCGAGACGTCTACCTCACTCTTCGTTCCTTCCTCCTTCGACTTCGAGACCTTCGACGGTATCGACTCGCGACGAAGAATATGGACACCCTTTACCCGAACGCGACGAGGGAAGAGATGGAACAAATGACAGACAAGACTTGTATCATCTGTCGCGAGGATATGGAGTTCCAAGCAGTACCGGGCGACCAGCCTCAAGAGGGTCAACCGACTCCGACTTCCCCTCCTGTGGCGACTCCTCGGCCTGCTCAGAGGGGACCGAACGAGACGCCGAAGAAACTCCCTTGCGGTCACGTCTTCCACTTCCATTGCTTGAAGAGTTGGCTCGAACGTCAACAGAGTTGTCCGACATGGTGAGTCTCTCGAGTCTTACATCGCGCGCAAGGTACTAACGACATCTCCTCAATTGCAGTCGACGCCCGGTTCTTCCTCAAGAGCAACCGAATAACACGAACAATCCTCCCGCGGCAGCACGGCGACGACGCGAGATCGCAGGCGGAGGAGCGGTAGGAGGCGACGACGCTGCACGCCAAGAGGCGAATGCTCAACATCAAGCAGTGCGACAAGCCCAGATCAACCTCGCTCGAAATTTGGGTCGAGAGGCCTTCGAAGTCATTTTCCCGGAGATGATCTTCCCTGAAGAAGCAGCTCTTCCTGGAGAAGCTCGTCAACCAACTCCAACTACCCCGACTCTCGCTCCACCACCTCCGCCTACTCACGAGCAAACTCCAAATGCCGCCCTTCCTCCCTCTTCTCAACCTGGTACCGGTCCTTCCCCTCAACCCAGCACATCGAATCAAGCAGTCCCTTCTTCTACCTCTACTGCCCCTGTCGATCCTTCTCCAACTCCTCGAATGCGTTCACTCCTCTCCCCTCCAACTCCAATTCGTCCTTCGAGTTCGACCCCAGCCGACTCTTCCAATCCTCTCGCTCGTTTCTCTCTCCCGAATCTCGATCTTCCCCCGTCCGGCGAGGCTGGGTTGTACCATATCCCTCCTTCATTCGGAAACGTCGATCTCGATCTCTCTCGCCTGACACCGTCAACCTCAAGAGCAACTACTCAAGTAGGATACGCCGATGTCGGATACGGAGCTTTCCCGCAATTCGGAGGTCGAGTGACGAACGTCCCACCTCCTCAGGGCTTCGCACCGGCTGGAAGTGTTCGTCGACCTCACAATCTCGAGGAACGGATCAAGGAAATCAGGGAGAGAATGGGACAGGGAACGACTGGGAACTCGGGAGGAGAAGGTCTCCCGGACGACGTGACGAAGAACGATCAGGAAGAGTCCGGAGAGAAGAAGAAAGACAAAGGGAAAGGGAAGGAGAAGGCGGAAGAGTCGGAAGAAACGGAGCAGAAAGAGGTCGTCGCCGAAAGCACCGACGAATCCACCTCGACCGGTGTTCCAGCCCCATCACCTCGAGAAGTCGCGCTCTTAGCCGCTGAACGTCGTCGAATCGCTCAAACGAATCGACCTCCTTCGCCCTCGAGCTGGGTTCGACGAACGGATGCCCTCGCCCCTTGGTCTGAAGCGGCTCAATCGACTCCCCTCCCACCTTCGCGTGAACCTTCACCGACTCCTCCGACCTCGAGAACTCCCCCTGTAGTACCGATATCGAGCTCTTCTCCTTCTTCAACATCGACCTCGATTCCCCGTTTGATCCCTCTCTTTGATCCCTCGAACCCATCCAACACTCCTCTCTATCCCACACTTGCATCACAATCGAGTCTCGCAACAACAACACTACCTTCTCGCCGTACCTCAAAAGAGCGACTCGCTCAAGAAGTCGACAACCTCGTCCAAAGAGGAATCGAGGAAAAACTGAAAATGCTGATAGGATTTCAGGATCGGTTGGAGGGATTGGTGGATGAGATGAAGACGGCTCTATCGACGACGACGGCTAGTCCGGGTCAGGGAGAACCGCAGAAGGATGAGGAAACAGGGAAGGATTCTGAAGATTTGGGAGATCCGGAAAAGGTTTCGGTCGGCGACGTAGACACCTGAGGTGACCCGATTCTTGTAACGTCTACTCTCATCAAAAAGGAAGACTCGAGCGAAGTGGATGCAGTGAGCATGAAGCGATCAGCTGCAAACGAAGACTTCTTCGCAACGCTTTTTTTCCTGCCCATTCGCTTCTTCCTGCTTCTTCGTCGCTCTGTGCATATGAGAGAGCTTCGCACACCAGTGAGCCTCCATCAGAGCTGCGAAAGTAGGCTTCCGACTCTGGATCTCCTGATGCTCGCATCGACTTCATCCTCTCTTCCTTCTGCCACATCACTCGACTTTTCCGACTTCAGCACCTCCTGCAGAACCCAGAGCTTGACATATATACCGCCCAAACACGCCCTCTCCTCTCCTTCTCGCCCGCAAATCTCCATCGAGAGATGAAGACTCCCCCTCTCCCTCCCGAACTCTTCTCGGCCATCATTAACCATGCAGCCGAAAGCGATTCGTTCTACGGCTCGTACAAAGTTCGACTTCGAACGCTATCATCTTTATCGCTCGTCAATCGGACCTTCCACGACTTCAGTCAACCTCTTGTGCCCCAAAAGGTTTACTGCCGAGATTCAAAGCGTCTGAAGAAGATCTTGCAAGGAGATGTTGCGGAGAAAGTGCGAAGTCTTACGTGTAATCACGGTCGGGTCTTAGAGCTCATTCCATTTTCTCGTTTCGTCAATTTGCTCGAATTGAGATTGGACGTCCCATACATCGTCATGAAGCCAATCGGAGGACATCAACGTGGGTTCCGTCTCTCCCTCTTCCTGGCCGCGGGCTGCAATGGACAAATTGATTGATGAATTTTGCTCACAGACCTCGCAAGACTCGCGATCGAAAATGCTCACTTGGAAATGTCGGCAAACCTCATCCTTCCCCAACTCGTCGAGCTATCACTCGACAACGTCACCGTCTTCCCTTCCAATGTGTCTCCGGTAGAAGGATCCGCCAACTTCCTCTCGATTTCCCGGCTCCCTTCCCTCCGAGCTTTGGCGCTCCGCAAGCTGAAGGCAGACGTCACCGGAGGTTCCCGCCTGCCCATGGTCGGATACTCTCTCCTCTCTCGACTCGATTGTATCGTCGCGGATCGAGTTTATCCCTTCGCTCATAAAGTCGAAATCCCTCAACCCCCTTCCAAGCCTCTTTCCTATCCCGTTCGATTCCTCCTCGATCTCACCCCGAGCCAAATTGATGGTGTTATTCGCTACCAACTTGGCTTTGCCCTCCGTATGACTCGTGTTCGAATTCGTCTCCCCTGCGATCCGATTCCTGGTCGTAACGCGATCGAAGAGGTTCTCTCCTTGGTCGAAACGCTCCTCAACGACACAACCATGTTGTTGCAACTGTATCTCGACTTCATACCTCGACGCGGAAGGAGCAGCTTCCTCCTCGACACAGAATTGGGACAGAAAGTCGAGAAATTTGAAAATCTGGCAATTGAGAAGAACGTAGAAAACATTTGGGAGAGGCACGAAGATGACTGGTGTAGGAGTTTGGTATCGAACGAGTTCTGGAGGAGGTCAAGGGAAAAAAAAGAGAGGGGCAGCGAAGGAAATCGACGTTGATCTCGAGTTTGTAGCACTTTTCGTTTCCTGTCTGTCCCATTCTTTGCAACCGCGCGCGCCGTTTCCTGCGAACCGGAGAAAGCGTTGCGAGGAAGGTGATTCAGCAAGGATTGCAAAGCAAAGAGAAGCAGAGAGCAACGGTCCTCGATGTGCGATCGAGCTTTGCTTTTTGTTGCTCGCGGCGGTGGGTAAGGTAGCCAGTTTCTATTCCGTGTAGTCAGCAAGTGATAGGGAGAGAGTTCAGGCGTAGACAAATAGGAATCGAGTTCAAGCGCGGACCTTTACTTCACTTCTTTCAAACTCGCCTATCTTTCTCCTCTTTCCTATCTTCCTCTTCCTCCCGACATTGCATGCCTCGACTACCCGATGTAGATGTTCTTCTCCCTTTTCGTTGTGCTAATAGAGTGACGACAAATGAGATCAGAGCGGATTTTGGGAGGAGTGCGAGATGAGAACCCACCTCTTCTGTTTCAAACAAAATATGCCCGCCAGTCTTCTCCCTCAAGTTCGCCACGGTACCATTCAGCTCTGCCTGCGTCCTCTTTCCACACATGCACAACTTGGTAATCTCCTCCAACCAAGGGTCGGACAGCGGTCAATCGGGCCGGTAGTGACTTCGGGGACTCAGGCAATCCGCGGCGAGGTATCGTTTCATAGTCTTCGAGGCTGATTGCGGCGTGGATTATCTTCAATGAGGGTGGAAGGGCAGCGAGCACTCGTTGGAGCGAAATATTTGTTTCGCCGAGTTCGAATGTCGCCGTTTCCCGATCGAATACATAGACCTCGAGAAATTCTAAGCACGTGAGACGTGGGAGATGATCGAAGAGGGCTGAGGATGAGATGAGAACATCTTGAGGACACATCGTGATCTCCAATCGAGTTAAGCTTGAACAGGTCGGGAGGAATTCGTAGTTGATATCGTGGACGATGGGACCTCCGAGAGCGCAACGACGAAGAGCCGACGGGTCGAGTCGGTTGAAGAGGTCGAAGCCCAGACGCATCGTATCGACGGCGCGTCCTCCGATGAAAGCGGTCAGATCTTCTATTGGTATGCGTGGACCCGAGGCAAGAGCCGCGTCAAAACCATCCCCAGGAGTCGAATCAATGTCGAGATCTAACGTCAGGGAATCGAGAACATGAAAGCCGAGGCTGAAAGCCCTGGCGACTTCAGGGGTCCATGCGTCCGTTCCGGGGATCTCAAGTATGAATTCGCGAAGTTGTGGCAAGGCGCCTGTCGTCCGGAAGATTCTGTGGAGAGCCGACCTTGAGCTTTCGTTGTTGTCTGCCTTGAACTCAAGATAGATAAGTGAGGTGGTCGAAGTTAAGACGTGGAGCAGATCGTCGAGAGATTGAGCTTGAAACGCCGGTTCCTCCTCCTCCTCATCTTTGTCAGTTTCTCCAGGTAGTATCGTGTGGGCCAAGAGTCGGACCAGTTTGGCGAGATGCGGGAAGTCTTCGAAATGTTGAGCTAGAGAATGAATCGACGACGGGTCGATTTTCACAATCCTCCATCGTAGAGCCTGGCCGATTGGGACAAAGCGTCGACAGACGAGAGACAATGACTTGCCATTCGGGATGTTCTCGTTCACGGTATGGCTAATCGGAGTGCGAAGGTAAGAGACGATCAAGGATGATTTCGAGGGGTGGTGATGGAATCGGCATGATCGGACGGAGAAGGGAGACGAGGGGATTATGGTAGGAGATAGGTAGTGTGAGCAGATTGGGAAGGGGTGAAGGCGGAGGTAGAGGGGGAGAGCGAGAAGAAGGGATTCGAGCGGATGGGAGAATTGAGCGAGACTGTCTGCTCACACGCCTACAAAATCAGCTGGAGTATTGTGATAGCCTGAGAAGCAAAGGGCCTCACGTAGAGGGAGCTAGGCGGTCGTAAAGTCGTTCCGAGATGAGCTCGAGTTGAGGGTGAAGAGGTCGAGAGGGAGGGTGGTTCTTGTGAGCCTCGTTCTTCTGTTGAGCTTTCGTACGTCCTGTTGCAGCTCGCGTGCTGTTCTGCTGATAGCGTGAAGGGTAGGAGAGCAAAAGTTGATCGATACTTTCTTTCGTCTCTATCTCGCTCTTACTCATCAGTCGACACCTCCAGACCGAGTCAGCCAAACTGCGAAGTCGCTGACCCGTTTCGGAGTAGCCTGGCGCACTCGACCCATCTCGAAGCGATTGATCTCGTCACCTTCGGCACCACCCTCCCCCTCCGCTACCTCTGTCTCGCCCTGCGCTCCCGACTCGACATCCACGAGGAGCTTACAGCCTTCAAACGGATCAAGGTGGATAGGATTGAACCGACTTCGAGATCTGTTCCTCTCTTCCGATTCACCTACTCCTCTTTGCCGTCTCGCTTCAGACCGACCTCGCTCCCTTAACCCAAGTTTATCTATCGACTCGACACCTGAACGCCGCTTCTCTGTGCCGAAACTCCCCTTCCCGCCTTCTCCTCTGCCGCGCCGATCTGGAAGAATGAACACAATCATTCTCCCTCCTGAACTCCTCTCCATCATCATTCAACACGCAGCTGAATGCGATTCGACTTACGACTCTTACAAGAAGCGACTCCGAACTCTCTCGGCTCTTTCACTAGTCAGCAGAACCTTGCGCGAAATCGCTCAACCTCTCCTCGCTCAAAAGTCGTACTGCCCTACTCTGGAGGAAATGGTCAAGTTCTTACGAGGAGATGTCGCTGAAAAGGTGAAAAGTCTTACGTCCGAGCATTATTCAAGGAGGATCGCCTCTCCCTTCTCTGCGCGTTTCGAGAACTTGACCGAATTGAGGGTCCGGCGTCAGTGCTTCGGCTTACAACCTCTTGGGGGACATCAGAGTGAGTGCTCTTCTAATGACTAGCGTGCAGCTGATCACTCGTGCGTACGAGCAGATCTCGCGAGACTCGCCTTCGAAGACTGTCAGCTGATGTCAGGGTGGTCCAACCTCGTTCTACCCGGACTCGTCGAATTGTCGCTCGACGATGTCTCCATCTTCTCTTCCACCGAAACTTCCCAAGAAGTACTCGCCGACTTCCTGTCGATTTCGCACTTCCCCTCCCTTCGAGTTCTGGGGACTCGTTCGTCAACAATGGTAGGATCCATGCACGACCGCGCATTGATCGATTACTCTCTCTCCTGTCAACTCGACTGTATCGTCTCGGATCAAGTCTATACCATTCACCGCCGACTCGCCGAAGATCATTCTTTGTCCTTTCCCACTCCTTTCGGTTATCCCGGTCCCTTTCTTTTCGACCTTAGTCATTTACGCGCTTTCCACGCAAGCACCTCTTGGGGTCGTACCGCCGGCTCTTCCGATCCAGTACTCTCGAAAGCTCACGTTCGAATCCGTCTTCCCTGCAAACCGACTCCCAATCTCTCTACAATCATAGCGGCGTTTTGCCTCGTGGACAGTCTCCTCGCCCACTCTACCGCCTTGAAAGAACTCTACCTCGACTTCTACCCCTCAGGCGGAAGGAAGGGTTACGCCCTCAATGAAGAATTGCAGAAGACAATTAGGAAACTCGACGATCAGGCGAGGGAGAAGAATGTAAAGATCATCTGGGAGAGTCACGAGGACGATTGGTGTAGGAGTTTGGTATCGGCAGAGTTCTGGAGAAGGTCAAAGGAGAAGAAGAAGCAGGAGAAATCGGAAGAAGACTGATTCGTTTGTTCTGCCTCGTCGTCAGGAGTTGCTGGCCCATTCAATGCGTAGACCTCTCTGGCTTTCCTATAAACCCTTTTCACTCTCGATTCACTCCCTCGTCGTGCAAGTTTGTCAATTTCGTCGCAATTTTCGATTTTCTTTTCACTTTTCTAGCGAGTCGAACGTCCTTAAATTCTAAGGCGTTCTGTCGTCACCAAAAGAGCGACGAGACTGTGGTGTACATTCCACCTGAAGGGCGAAATATCCGGAACGAGCGACTTTCGTCACTGCGCCGCCTCGGTGTCTCTCCAGACTCTTCAACTCGACCCTCCGACATGGCCCACCGACAGGAGATTATAGAACAGCTGGACACAGCGACTAGAGGGTCAGTCTTACCTTCTATCCTTCAATCCCCTCTCTTCGCTCGCTTTCTTGCACCGCCACGTTTAGATCTCGAAAACGTTCCGGTCGGTGAACGCTGTGCTGATGAAGAGCCCTCTTGACCTGATAGGTTTGATTGCCTACTGAACAACGATATCAAGGCGGCTGAACGGATTCTCGAAGCAGACTCTCAATCGGCGTTTGCAAAGCTTGGCTTGGGAACAACGTACTTCCTCGCTGCCGCTCTCAGTCGCGAAGACGATGAGTTACAACGGGTACGTGATCAAAACTCGAGGTGAGGATCGAGGAAAGGACTGACGAAACTCAAGCATTGACAGGCGGTCGATACTCTCACCGAAGCGGAGACGATGGCGACTACAGCGTTCAACGCGAAACGAGCAAAGGAGGACTACATCTACCCAGTCGATATCGCTTACAAGCTACTGATCGCCGACGCGCAAATCGCCAGTGCGCTCATCGCAATTCTTTCGGAAACTTACTCAGGTTTCATCTCGGGACTTTGGAAGATGAAAAAGGCGCACAGTGGATTCAACCAAGTCGAGAAGACCGTATTCCCGAACGGATTCGACAGTTCCGAGTCGCTCGACACCATCTTCACTCGCCTCAACGATCATTACCTCGCTCAGAAAGCGAATCCCACCTCTGATTCGTCTCCCTCTTCGTTCGGCTCTTCCTTCCTCCCTTGGAAACGTCGAAAAGAGCTTCCTCTTCGACACACGAGCTCGAGTCCAGCTCTCACGACTCTTCAGAAATCCGGATCCGCCTCTACTTCGGCTAACAACAGTCTCTCCGGTTCCGCCGATGCGAGTGTGGATGACCTCAGCTCAGCTACTCGATCCCTCAAGATCCATCCTGATCCGTTGTGGGAGGAGGATCCAATCGCTAGTATGCAGATAAATGGGGCTGCATTGGGAGGAGGGCTTTTTGGACTGATCACTTCGATGATGCGTGAGCACTTCCCCTCCTTCTCCTTGCTCAGAGTGAGTACTCAGTTCCTTACTCGCTGCAATAGCTCCAAAGGCTCGGAAGCTCATGTCTTGGGTTGGATTCGGAGCGACGGATCGTGAAGGAGCTCTGAAGTTACTCACAATTTCCGCTTCAGCCGGAAAAGATGTACATTCGGCGTTCGCAGCTTTGACTCTCTTGACGTGGTATGGGTTGATTCTCCTACGTGAGTTCACTTTCGCCTCGCTTCTCGCAGACCTCTCAAGCTCAACCATTCTTCTCGTCTCGCAGTGAGCGGGTGGCAAGCGGATGAGCAGTACTTGTTCGATCATTGCGAAAGCATGTTGAATCGTGTCATCTCTCGTTTCCCGAATGGTACGCTGTGGCAGTTGAACCGTAAGTCTCTCGACGTTCCCCTGTCTTGCAGGATGATTCCAATTCTGATTCCTGTGACAGGTGCCAAACTCGCCCGATATCAACGCCGTCCGGACGACGCGATCGAGATCATCGAAACGAATCTCAAGATTGGATCGGCCTTCCGAGAAGCGGATTCTCTGCTTGTATTCGAGGTAAGTCGCCTCTTCGGTTGAACCCCCCGAAGCGCGTTCTCACTGACATGTTCCCTCTTCAGCTCTCATGGCTCTACCTTTCCAAAGCGGATTACATCAAGACTGCCGACAACTTTGAGCGCATGTGCACGTAAGTGAAATCGGTCTTTTCCTTTATCGTTGAAGTCCCAGCTCACGAGCGTCTACATCCTCAGCATGAACAAATGGAGTCTCGCTACATACGTCGCAATAGCTGCGGGCGCTTTGATCGAAGAAGTCAATCAACGAGGACGAACGCCAGAAATCGTCGAACGTCTCGACAAACTGCTGGAGAAACTGCCGACACACTTTGAACAGAAGAGGATGTTTGGAGAACCGCCAGTCACAGAGAACTTTATCTCTCGTCGACTCGAGGCCCACAAGCTCAAGAGAGAGAGGTGGATCCAAGCGGGAAGATTAGCGGCCGACGCGAAACTTTGGGAAGTTATCAAGATCACAAACGCGATGGAACTCGGCATCTTCTGGTCGACAACCGGCAGTCGTTCTCCCCCTGAAGCTGTTCAACAACAGATCGACCATCTCTCTACTTTCTCTCCACCTCCGAAATACACACCTGCGAACCCTCGATTCTCAGGACCATCCCCCAGCGTCGCAAGCACGCCTACCGCCACCTCTCGCGAGTACGACCCTCAGAACGATCTCGACTCTCTCGACGAAGTTTCGATTCGAGATCTCCTCCTCGGCACTCTATACCTTTCGCTCGGCGACAGCAAGTCTCTCGAAATCGCAAATTCTTACTTCCAAGAAATCGCCCTCAACTCGCCGAAAATTGTCGAAGAACGCTGGACGGTCGCCTTCTCTCTCTTCCAACGAGCCTGTGCGACTCTCAAGCGAGGAGATTTGGAGGCCCGAGGAGCGAACTCGAGCGAGAAGAAGAAGATTTGGAAGCCGATCCTAGCTGAAGCGGAAAAGCACCTTGATGGCGTTTCGAGTTTGAGTGGATACGACTTTGCGAACCGACTCGAATCACGAATCCTCATGTTGAGGAACGAAATCAGTTCGAAGAGGTCTAGCTTGTAATCATCTGCTTTCTGTTGTTCCCCATCCTGTATCACTTCACCTCGCCTGTCGCATTTACATAGATAATTCGTTTGTTCTCTCTTACCTCTCCCGTTTGTCTCGACGCGAATCTGCTGCAAGATGTTGAATAGTTTGCAAATACTGACTGAATTCCTGACACCTTTTTCAACGAGTTGCCTGCTACAGCATCTTTCTCGTTGTTGTACCCCAGACGTCATCCCTCCTCGCCTTTTCTCTCCATCGCATGAGGAGGGCGCCCGAGACAAGTCCGAGAGAACCGTAGAGGTATTTTGTCCACTGGATCGATGTCGCCTTTTCGAAATCGCTCGAGGCTTGTTTGAGGAGCGTCAAGAGTTCACTCGTACGCGACGTGAGAGTGGAAAGAGATGCAGACGAGGCGCTCTGGATCGACAAAAAGGGGGTCAGCTCTGCCTTCGAACAAAAGAGAAGTGGACAACTAACGTTCGAATTGTCAAGTTTGTGTCCGAAGGCCTTGAGCTCGACCATGAGTCGATCTTGAAGTTGAAGAAGGTGCGTGAGAGATTCCGAATGTTGTTCGTTTCCCGTAGAACTCGAGCCGGCTCCAGATTCTTTTAGGTCATTGACAGTCGAAACGAGATCTTGCAAGTGTTTTTCCATAGCTGCTGCGCGCGGCTCTCCACTAGGTACAAGCCAAGAGTCTCCGTCAGTATTCAGCCGAGGCGAGTGTAAGCTCGGGAAAACGCACATTCCGCTGCCGACTGATCCTCCTCTTCCGCTTCCGTCAGGACTACCACGGGCCATCGAGCTCACTGTATGAGTCAACGACTCTACTTTACGAGAAAGAGCATCGATTGCTTCGACCATCTTAGCTTGAGAACTGTGAGAACGAGAGATCAGTCAGTTAGTCAATTCAGAGAGGTGTTGAGTGAGAAGAGCGTACAGGAAGATCTCGTGTGTCAAGGTAGGAATCTACCCAGTACGAGACGAGAGTGAGACTAGCTTCATCACGAGAGCGACCTGGAAGAACTCACAGCTTCATCGGTAGTTCCTTCGAGCGGCTCCTCGGAAAGATCTTCAAGGGGTTCTTCGAGTCCAGCGCCATATCCAGGATCGCCCTGCAACGTGAGGTACGAGTGTTTCAGCGAATTGATTCGAAGACTGCAGAAGATTCGAGAGAGGATGAGCTTACAGCTTCGAGAACCTCAAAGACGTCCATCGCGTAGATATCGATCGTGTCGGGCTCAGTATTGCCACTAGCGAGACCTGAGATACCGAGGTAGTTGTTTGGGGTGAGGTTGACGCCGTCAAGAGTGAAGCAGTTGTGCGCGTAATCTCGACCTGCTTTCGCTAGAGTCGTGTGCGGCGCGAGATCTACAGACGAAAGGCAACAAAAGGTCAACACGACGTCTTGAGAGATAGTAATGATACAAGGAGCTCACCGAGATCAACCTGTCACGGATGAGGGGATCAGTATTGATTCGCAAACGAGATGGAGAATGAGAAAGTTCTGACGGACCCGAATAGTGTTCGCAACGTACGAGATCCTCGCCCATAAAAGTCCTTGAGCATTCCTGAATGCCGCTTCACATTCTCCGATAGCCCTCTCGAGATAGGCCGCCTCATCGTCTTTCTTCAAAACTCGATCGTTCTTGTCCAACCATCCTCCGGTTCCATCGTCCATGATTCCCGAAACTACACCAGATGATCCAACTCCCCAAGGTTGGTCTTGTTCGGTCAATCGAGGATCACTTCGTTTCCACAGAGGGGCGTTTGGCGAAGTATCGAAAACAACTCCTAGACCGTCGAAAGCGATTCGAGAACCGAAGAGAGATACGAGAGGATCGGTTCTCGAGTCTACTCCGGTCGTAGGCGGAGGATTCGGTTTCACTTTCGGGTTTGAAGAGAGCGTTATCGGTCCGGGCAGTCCTTCCTACAGAAGAGATGAGAATGTTTTCAGGTTTGGTTTCACAAGCTTTCGTTTTCATTCTCTGAGCTCACCTTGGTATACCAGAAGGCGAGACCTCGTCCACCCTTGTGCAGCTTCTTGACTGTCCCATCTGCTGCCATTTCTGTAACTCCTGCGGTGGGCGGACCATGAAGTCGGAAAGCGAGTTCTACGACCCATTCTTTGGATTTGATCGGGTATTCCGAGAACACTGCTCCGTGTGCTAACGGCGAAGGCTATAGTAGATACAAACGAGCCTCGTGAGCTTCTACAGCCAGCGAAAGAGAGGAAGACAAGGGTAACGTACGGGTACAAGTCGCAAGAAATCGTGAACTCCAGGCAACACCGTTCTTTTCCGTTGTAGGAGAGCGTGTCAGAATAGCTACTGAGTATGATATTGGTGGTAGGACGACTCACGCATGTCCCGACACATCGTGGTTGCTGATGGAGCCATCTCCCGCGATTCCTCTGAATGAAGCCGCTTTCGAGTAGTGAAGGTTCGCGGGTGGTGTCCAGCTCTCGGGAGTTGATCCAGATGCGCTCGCGGCTGCTGCTAAGCCCACGAGACCGAGGATTGACAACATTGGCGAGTTGAAACGTTGAGTGACACGACCAAAAGAGATCGAACCTTTCTCTCGTCCTCTACGCATCTATTTCGACCCTGACATCTGCGAACGATCCACTACGAGCACAGAAGACGAGCAATTCACCTACCGCTAGCGCGACCCTTTCCTACCAGCCTCGTCGACTGCCCTCCAAGCAACTCGTCTCGCTTATCCCGGTTGAACTGTTAGTCTTCCCTGATCTCTGGTAACGAAGCGTCGAGGATCTGTACAGGCGTTAGATGTACAACGGACTTGCCGCGGAAGAAGTGCTCGTGCTCGGGGGACGAGCGCTCTTTGAGACGGGACCGTCTGTTCTCAGATTCTGCTTCGTCTTCACTGCCATGCCGCTGCTTCTTCGAGGTCGAATCGTTACCTGGTGCAGTGTCCTACTCCTCTGCCCCCTTGCGGGTATCTGCACGTTCTTCTTCGCCTGGAATCTCTCGAGAAAGTGGCCCAATCCGGATAATGTCACCAAAATCTTCAAGAGTGAGCTCTTCCGGTCTCTCTGGCAGTGTACGGAACGCTAACTTCGCATCGACTAGTTGCGGCCATGATACTCAATGCGTTATTCAGTGTAAAGTGCCTGTTCATGGTTCACTCGTTGAGACTCAAGTCAAAGGCGCTCTCGTTCGCTCTATTCTGCGCTCTCGGCATTGCAGCTACGATCGCCAACTGTTGTTGGTTCGCTTTTATGATCACTAGAGTGCGTCAAACGATCTCTCCTCGTGGGGACTCGTAGCTAATCTTTCCGTCTTTTCGCAGAGGGGGTTCGACAAGCTTTGGTGATTCCGAGCTCTTTCTTCCCAGGACGGATAACGAGTTCAATATTGACGACTGTACTCTCTCTGGTGGAGAAACAGTGGCGATAACGAGAAGGCGTGTCAACGAAAAGTACTTTCAATCACCTTTAGCGCTTTTATTGTCATCTGCGCGATCTGTAAGTCGTCTCACTCACTTCTCGATCGAGTACTTCCCATTGACTTCTCGTGTGCTACCCACAGTGACGTTCCTCGTGATGCTCGTCGGTTTGTCGACTGTGCTTGTTCTCGAGAAAACTTTTCCGCTACGTGGCTGACCCTTTCGCGGTCGTCAGTCTTCTATTTCGACGCTCATTGGAACTATGCACCTCCTGCTCCGACTCCAGCAGCTCCTCCCCAACCCTACACTCAGATCCCGACGATGTCGACCGCTCAATCTCTTCGCAAATTCTTCCCCGACTCCTCTCGCTTCAGTTCCTGGTCTTCTTTCGGGTTCACCGCACGAAGCGAACAACTCGGGAAAGGACATCACGTACCGCTGATCAATATCACCCACAACTACGGGGACGAAGAGGGAAGTATTGCTGCAAAACGTCGCGGCCGTCAAGAGGAAGGGGAGAATACCGTCTTGTTCGATTCGGTCGGCGCCGATGATCATGCCGGGAATCGTAGAATGAAGAAGGACGACTTTGTTGTATCGTCTTCCGACGACGAGGACGACAGTGATGAAGAAGCTCAGTTGGAGTACGAGCGACGCAGACGGGAAAGGAAAGGGAAATCTCGGGCCGTTGAAGAAGTTTAGGGTCGCAGAGAGAGGCGAGGATCGAGTCCTGGGGCAGTAGTAGGTCGAAGGAGGGAAGCGGGCCCATGAAGGAAGTCGGAGAGGTTGGCCCGAGAGTCACTTGAGAAATTATTATCCACTCTTTTTTCATTGGAAATTGATTGGGTCGCGAGCTCACACGAAGGATGTCAATCGAGCCGAGTACATAAAGCCGGAAGTTGAACGTGCGATCGTCAGAGCCGGAAGGGCAAATAGCGCAAATTTCTTCCCTTCGCCCCCACTTCATTGGAACTTGCTCTTCCGTTTGTCACGGACTTCTCCCACAGTCGAGAATTCGGGTGTTCTTCCCTTTCTCACTCTACTTTGCTCTTGCTCTCGCTCCTTCACACCCACCTTCACTAAACTCGGTACACCATGTGAGTGTTTGTTTCCTTGGCTCTTCCCCGATTCTTCTCGCTGATCGTTGCTGGTCGGTTCACAGGATCAGCATCGACTTGGATCCAATGACTGGACTCCCGAGGGAGCTCGGTACCTCGCCCTTCAAGCTCGAAGACTACCCCATCGATAACTCTCACCGCAAACTCAAGGTCGCCATGAGTGAGTCTTTCTGCGATCTCCCGACGATGGACATGGTCTCGCTGACATCCATTCTACAGTCGGAGCTGGATTCTCGGGAATTATCGCTGGTATCCGTATTGATCAGAGGTTGAAGAACGTCGAACTCAACATCTACGAGAAGAATCACCAAGTCGGAGGTACCTGGTGAGTTTTCTCGCTCCTTCTGGATGTTGAGCGCTTGCTGACCTCTTTTCTATACTGTCCAGGTTCGAGAACAGGTAAATTCGAGCTGCGATTCCGCAAACTACAGTATTCAGAGTTTACTGACTTTTCTTCTTTCTTTTCAGCTATCCCGGTCTCGCTTGCGATGTGAGTCAATTTCTGTCCTCCTTGACGCTCTTCGCACGAGCTGACTGGTCTCAACTTCAGATTCCCGCACATTGCTATTCCCTTACCTTCTCCCCTAACGTAAGTTGAGCAGATTCGGATTGCACAGTTTTCATGAAAGGCTGACACGTAGGTATCTCGAATTCTAGTACAACTGGAGCAAATTCTACGCACCTGGACCCGAGATTCGTCAATACCTCGAGGACGTCGCCGCCAAATACCGCCTCGACCGATTCATTCGCTACCTTCACACCTTGACCCGAGCCGAATGGAACGAAGAAACTGCTCAATGGGTTCTCTCCTTCGATCTCACGAACGAAGCTGGAGAGAAGGTAGGAGAGAAGACGGAGACGGCGGACGTGGTCATTCAAGGAATGGGAGGACTTTCTCGCTGGAACTGGCCCGATATCAAGGGATTGCACGACTTCAAGGCGAGTCTGTTCCCTACGAGTCATTGTTCGAACGTGGTAAGCTGACTGTATGATACTGTTCCGATATCAACAGGGTAAGAAACTTCACTCAGCAGCTTACACTGAAGGAGCGGAGGAACAAAAGGGGAAAAAGGTCGCAGTCATTGGATCTGTACGCAATTCTGCTGTCTCAACTCATATCTAGTAGCTGATATTATCTGACTCTTACAGGGCTCATCATCGATTCAAATCGTTCCCGCTCTTCAACCCCACGCCACCCGAGTCGACAACTACGTTCGCGGATCTGCCTGGATCGCTTCTCCTTTCGCTTCGACTCAGCTCCTCAAGCGCTCGCCTGATGGATCTAACCATACCTTTACGGAAGAGGAGAAGCGATTCTGGACTGAGAACCCGGACGAGTACCACAAGTTCCGAAAGTCAATGGAGAAAGAGGTACGTGTCCTCCTCTTGGTAGATCGCTATACGAGTCAAGCTGATCTTTCGTGTCGAGTAGCTCAACTCTGTGCACGGAGTCACGATGAAGGGCAGCGAATTGCAGCTTGGAGCAGTCGAGGCGTTCCGACAAATGAGCAAGTCGAATTTCTCTCCTTCATGCCTTCTTCCGCACAAGGTCTGATCATCTTACTCATACAGTGCAAGAGAAACTCGCGAAGAAGCCTCACATTGCTGAAAAGCTCATCCCAACTTTCCCCGTCGCATGTCGCCGGTACGTCTCGTCTCGATCATTCTCCCGAGATTCCTGACTTACCTTCCTCTGCGTCTGCAGCCTGACTCCCGGCCCTGGATACCTCGAAGCTCTAGTCGAAGACAACGTGGACTTTGTCTCGGACCCGATCAAGCGAATCACCGAGACCGGTATCGAAACTGCAGACGGGACTCAACGAGATTACGACACGATCGTATTCGCTACTGGGTTCGACACTTCATACCGACCTCGCATCCCCATCAGTAAGCCTGGACTGATGCTCTCTAGCTTTCATTGCGAGCCGTGGCTCACATTCTTCGCTCTTTCCTATAGTCGGTCGAAACGGGTCGAACGTTCAAGATCTCTGGGCCGACGTTCCGAAGCACTACTTATCGATGGCAATCGGTCCTGATCATCCTAACTTTGTAAGTCTGCCTCCCTTTCAAACCTATAGACGGAGCTTGCGTTCTGACCATTCTCGTCCCATCAGTTCGTCGTCAATGGACCCAACTCATCTCTCGGATCTGGATCGTTACTCGTACTCTTCGAGCGCGAAGTTGATTACATCGTCGAGGTGAGTCTCTTTCCATGCAAACGTCCCTCTCGACCCAGAAGACAGGACTGACTCGGCGTTTCGCTCTAGTGCATCGATAAAATGCAAAGGGAGAACTACCGAACGATGTCGGTTAAACAAGAAGCGGTCGATGACTTCATGACGTTTGTTCACACCTACTTTCAAAAGACGGTTTACAGCGAAAAGTGTCGATCGTGGTACAAGAAGGGACTTGAAGGTAAGCTATCTTTCTCAATCTCTCCTATGTCCTCGCCACGGCGTTGACTCTCGACGTCGTTTCGCTATCACAGAGGGTCCCGTCGTAGCTCTCTGGCCTGGATCGTGCCTGCATGCGATCAAAACGCTCAAACACCCTCGATGGGAGGACTACAACTACACGCTCTCTACGCCTCAGAAGAACCGATTCGCGTGGCTCGGAACTGGTTGGACTCGCGAGGAGATGCCCGGTGTCGAAGGCGACACGGCGTTCTACCTCGAAGGCATCGACGTTCCTCCCGTTCCTCAATTGATCGAGGCACCCGCTGCTTCGACAAAGAAGATCGCGAACGACGTTCCTCCGGTCCACAAGGTGAACGGCGTAAACGGTCACGCTGTCCAGCAACCTATCTCTGCCTGAGCGAATGGTGGAAAGCTTAGGACGCTTTTTCTCGTCGGAGTTGATTTTCTGTTTGCCTTTTGTTGTTACTTATTTCTCCCTGTCTCTTACTCTTCATCGGTTGTTTAGCTCTCCGTTCTGATTGTATTGCACTCGTTTCTATACGAAGTCTCTCATCGGCCGAGCCGTTCTCGAGAGAACCTTTCCCGAGAGTGGAGCTGCTTCAAAAAAATCCAGATAGCTTTGCTTCTCCTGTCGACCACGATTAACCGCATCGCCATGTCCTACGCGATCAAAGACTCGTATCCGCTGTTCGTAGCTGGCAAAGATGTGACGGGAAAGGCAGAATCGCACGTCAATTCTCTTGATCTCTTATCTTCAAGTGAAGCTGACCCTGCTCTTTATACACCCAGGATACCGATTGAGAACCCGGCAACAGGAGAGATTGTCGCCCAATGCCATGCTGCCTCGGCTGAGCAAGTGGATGAGGCTGTCAAGATTGGACAGAAGACGTTCGAAGAGGGAGTTTGGAGTAAGCAAGCGCCAGCCGATCGAGCAGCGGTGGTGAGTAGCTCTATACAGTATGATCCTCATCATATATTGACGCTGACGGCGGTTTGACGTTCAGCTATCCGAAATCGCTCGATTATTCACCGCAAAAGTCAAAGATCTCGCTCTGCTCGAAACTTTACAGACCGGTCGACCTCTTCGCGAAATGACGACTCAGCTCGGTCGTCTCGGCGAATGGTTTCTCTACTTCGGGGCACTCGCTCGAACGGAGGAGGGATCCTGTCAGCCGGTTCGAGGAAACCTGTTGAATTTCGTCAAGCGGGAGCCGCTTGGAGTCGTAGCCCTCATCTCCTCCTTTAATCATCCGCTCCTCATCTCGATCAAGAAGCTCGCGCCTGCCTTAGCCGCTGGAAACTCGGTCGTTCTCAAGCCTTCCGAGCTCGCTCCATTGACTGTTCTGGAACTTGGAAAGATCTGTCAAGCTGCGGGCTGTAAGTTCGCAACTTACCTCAGAGTCGAAGGCTTCGACTGATGTGTATCATTCTGGTAGTACCCGACGGTGTCCTCTCGATCCTCCCTGGTGGCGTGACAACCGGATCCGCCCTCGTATCTCACTCTCTCGTCAAGAAAGTTGATCTTACCGGTGGTACCGCGACCGGAAGGGCTATCGGATCAGTCGTTGGACAAGGACTCAAGAGCTACACAGCTGAACTCGGAGGGAAGGCACCAATTTTGGTCTTCAGTGAGTCGGTTCTACTTCTCTTCGTTCGTCAGTCAGGAAGCTCAGACTCTTCATGCCTTCGCTTCAGGTGATGTTGATCTCTCACTGGCCGTCAACGGAGTCGCTTTCGCGTCCTTCATCGCATCAGGGCAGACGTGTGTTGCCGGTGAGAGACTTTCGCACTAAAAGCTCAGTGCACGGACTGATTCTATTCGTTCATCGAGCAGGTACTCGAATCATCATTCACTCATCAATATTCTCGTCGTTTGTCAAGGCTCTCACGGAAAAGTGCGCCTCCATCGAACGGAGAATCGGTTCGCCTCTCTCGAAAGATTCAATGATGGGCCCTCTCATCTCCGCTCGACAGCTCGGGGTGGTTGAAGCGCTCGTCGGCGACGCGAAAGATAAAGGAGCACAGATTCTCTGCGGGGGACAACGAATGACGGGGGCATCGCCTGTAGATGCTGCTAATCTCGACAACGGGTACTTCTACCCTCCTACCTTGATTACGGGGTCCGAGGCAGTGAAAGCTACAGACCTGAGAATTTGGAAGGAAGAAGCATTCGGTCCGGTGCTCGTTCTCGTTCCCTTCGAAACGGAAGAAGAAGCTATCGCACTCGCGAACGATTCCGAATACGGTCTCGGTGAGTCGCACTCTCAAACTTTGTCGATGCAAGATCGCTCACTCTCTCTCGACGAACACAGGTGCGGGCATTTGGACTCGAAACGGAGCTCAAGCGATTCGCGTTGCAGACAGATTGGACGCCGGAATCATTTGGACCAACACCCATCATCGTAACGATCCTAGCTCGCCTTGGGGAGGGTTCAAGTCGTCCGGAGTAGGAAGAGTGAGTGCAATATGGAGTTTTCGATCTGAGAATTCGCTAACGAAACTCGTTCGCTTGCCCCCTCGTCAGGAGAACGGACACGAAGCCTACCACTCCTACACTCAATCAAAGTCTGTGATAATGAACTATGGGACCGAAGAAGAAAACAGAGTACTGGATGAGTAAGTTCACTCTTTCGAGCTTTGTTCCTCGAAGGATCAAGAAGCTTAACTCATCGATTGCTGCCTCGTTCCATCGCAGCTGGTTTCGTGAAGAAGACCGAGAGGTTCGATATGGTTGAATTCGGAACTCTTTCTCGCTCTGTTTTGCAACAGAGGATTCTCCGAGTTATGTTTGAGTTTGCGAACCCGAGAGAGACACTGTTACATCCGAATCTATGCCCGCTCGCCGTAAACGGAAAAAGGAGCGGACTACATCTAAGATAAGACAAGAAAGTGAAAAGGAGATAAGGTAAATTGGGTATCGAATGAAGGTCGTGCTGTTTGAACAAGTAAAGAGTGAGGGAGCGAACGAGCGGTATGACATGACGAAGATGAATGTTATATGATGAAATCAAGATGCGTGGTAAAGAGCGGTACAAGGGGGAGACAGGATTGTCCATCGGATTTTTTTGCGAACGAGGTGAGAATCGACGGAGGGGCGATGAGAGTTTAGAACTCAAAGTCAAGGTTGTGAGGGTCCTCATCGTTTCGATGAAGCAGGCGAGCCCATTCAAGAATGAGACGGACTAGAAAGACGGAGACCATGTGCGAGTCAGCCTTGAGAACGACGGAGTTGCCTGCGAAAAGAAAGGGAAGCGGAACTTACACATGTATGCTGCCATATCTTGTTTGCGCCACTGTATCGCGAGGGAAAGACGTGCAAGGTCAGCAATCGAGAAGAGCCGACTAATTGCCACATTTTAGAACTGACGTGATCTCTCGCCCAGTGCTTCCCTGCGAGACCAATCTTCTTCGCTAGCTCGTCATGTGAGCCTTTGCCGTCAGGAGTACCTCTGAAGAAGGTGAGGATGTCGTAGACGTCCGAATAGTCAACCTTGACGGGAACGTAACTATTTCGAGAACGTTGTCAGCGCGAGTCAAGAGACGGAGAGAAAGGAATAAAACTCACTGGACCCAAGGCTGGATACGATCTCCGTACCACTCGGGGAAGAGAGTAGACTTGAGAACGCAGGCTTTCATCGACATGAGCCGATGGAATCGACCTGACCAACCGTTTCCGTCGACGTCCATCACGTATTTGTACTGATCACCCCGACAAACCGAGTCAGCATCGCGAGTGTACAGAGTAGGAAGGAGGTCCACATACCTTGTACGCTTCGTTCAAACCCATCGTCGGTCTGAAATCGATCATCTCCCTCATAATCTCGCACGTCTCTTCATCGCACTGAACAGGTCCTCCCGCGAACGAAACGTCCATGTAGGCCTTATTGAGCGTATTGATCGAGTATTCCTTCTCCGAGATAGCTCCTTCCCCCTCGGCGATCAAAACTTGTTGTTTCCCCTTCTTTTCGTTCGTGAAGAAATGAAGTCGAGCTCGTTGCGAATTCTTCCAATCGTTCTCGACGTAAAAGTCGATTCCAGTTGTCGATCCCCTCCACATGAGCCTGTTGTTGTCCTTCTTCTCCCAATCCGGGTCGTAACCGATGTAGGTATCAGAATATTGTTCGAGCGGAGTGACGAGAATATCGGAATGAATGTTGGTTTTCGCGAATGTGAATAGGGGAACGAGGGGTCCTGGGTCGGTACCAGGTGCCGAAGTGAAACCGTGAATCGGCATGATTTCAGGATGTTGACAGATATCGAGCGAAGGAGTGTAATCGGAGATGTAAGATCGTTTTTTGGCGGAGGCGATAGCGTAAGCTTCTTTCAGTTTCGGCTTGAGCTCGAGTGCCGAGGGTACGGGGAGACCTTGATCTTCGTACGAGGCGATTACTTCGGCTTCGACTTGGCGGAGAGGTGAATCAGGAGGGCAACCGACGGCCCAATTCGAGAGGTTCGGATCGCCGGAAGCGAGAAAGTCGGAAGGTCCCCAGTCTATACGGGAGGTATTCCAAGAGTCAGTATCACCACTTATCCTTCACAGATCGACACGAGGAAGAGACTCACATTCTCCCATCTGAGCGAGTTCAATCATTCGCTCCTTGTGAAACCAATCGAGCTGACATGCAGGTTGATCGTGACGAGTGAACGTCATGTTGACGTCGGGAACGTGTTGACTGAAGCGCGAGATGAGGTCGGAAAGGTCCTTCGCTCGCTTCAAGAATGCTTGTTCTCCTTCTTCCCTCGTCTTGCCGTCTTCGACTTTGATCGTAAATGTTTCCTCTCGCTCTTGCATCACGCGTACTCGATGAGCGAGATCTCCGGGTTCTCTGATAAGACCAGAGGTTCAGCATGGATTCATGACTCAGGAGAGACACGAGAGAGAAAAAACGCACAATGCCCAAAACGGCTCCAAATCGTGCTGAATCTGATCGTACTCGTCTACGAGGATGACCCGATTCGCCTTGACATACGCCCACCATTGATCAAACCCACGAGGGGGGTTCTTCTTGTACCTCCGACGATATTCTTCCACCGCTTCTTTCAACGTTTTACTCTGTCTCTGCACTTTTCTGTTCCAGTCGTTCTCAGCTCGTTTGATCAGAGAGAGGATTGGGTGAGGTGCTGGTGGTTCTGTGAAAGTCGAGAGGGGTTCTACGTAGAGTTGACCGTTCGTTTCGAATTTGTGAGGAGTTTCGAGATCCGCGTCGTTGAGACCAAAATCTTCAGTTTCGACAGGTGGTGGAGGTACATAGCGCAAGTCGTTCCGTCCGTCGTCCCAATTGATATACTCGATGAAGCTCTGCAGTCGATCGGGAAATTGATCAGGCAGCGGAACTCCCGCGTTTGTGAGAGCCGAATGAGCTGCTGTCCGATTCGCGTCTGGCAGGACCAAAAGGGTGACGAGTGCTACGACGAGTAGTGTAGCAACGAATTTCGGCCGTTTCCAAGGCGCCAGTGTTCCTCCTCCTCCTCCAGCAGCAGCTCCTCGTCGCGAGTACCGATTAGAGTTTCCGACCGGCGGTCCATCGAGATCGAACGAAGTCGAGACGTAGGTCGGTAGAGAATCTGGATCGTTACTCATGGCTCGCCCTGCGATCGGTCTCCGTCGACTACCGAGTTCGAAAGAGTCGGATCCAGTCGAAGATGAACTCGTCGAGGGAGAGCCAGGCTGATAAGGCGAACTCGTACCCGACGAAGATGCCTGTAGAGAAGCCAGCTTGCGCGGTGGAATCGCCACGGTGAGAGGAGTAAAAGGTCGAGGCGAGGTGATGAGAGAGAGAGATGAGAGGCTACGAAGCAATTTCGCAAAGGCTCTCGACCAGGAATTCCGAAAGTGTGTCTCTCGAGGTTCTGCTGGCCTAAGTATCGAGCATAATATCGCTAATGACGCGTAACTCGCGTTCAAGACAGGAGCATCGAAAAGAGACGAAAAAACGGAATAATCTAAAATTGCTGAAGCACTACAAATGACGATAAATGACAGGGGAGGAAAGAGAGGAAGGGTGAGAGATCTAGAAGAGCGTAGAAGCGCTTAGAGGCGCCTTTCAGTGTTGCGACGGCCGTTGACGAGCTGTGCAAAGAAGAAATAGAAGAAAAAGTCAACGATGAACGGTAACAGGAATAGGGAAGCGCTTACATCAGGGTACTCTAGCGTAAGCTCCGGAGTTCCGACGGCAACAAAATCTGATGCTTCAACGCCTTCTGAGGAAGTTGAAGGGGAAGCGCAAAAGATCAGTCGAGGAAAGAGAGGAGAAGAAAGCCTCGAGTCGTAAATCAGGATCATTAGACGTACGCATGAAAGAATGATCTTGGTTGGCGACCTCGTATCTGTAAGCACCGAAGCGTCCCCGAGACAAGATGCCGTATTTCTCTTGAAGTTCGGGAAGGAGGACTTTGAGTTGGCTCTCACGAACGAGCGAAGGAGTGGGGTAACCGTGGTGCTACAGCGTCAAAATGAACATCAGTAAGAGTCCTCAAGCGGGAAAGAAAGGACTCACGAATTTGCGGTGGTAAGTCGAAACGATTTCGTCTTCGGGTTGAAGAAGACCAGTGTTGATCATTCCTTGAATCGATTCGGCGAGGAGGTTCGCCTCATCGACGGGCTTTTGATTCGACTGAGAGACCTCGAGCATGAGCGACCAGTAAGGACCAGGTCGAGCGGTCGAAGTGTCGACGGAAGAGGAGAGAGAAGGGTCGGCGGTCTGAAGAGTCTTGAGCGAGACGTCGGCCTGAGGGCAGTTGTAAGGGGAGTAGTTGGAGAAGACGGTGGCGCGGTAGAAGGGGCAGTCGTCCTCGGGGCTGATCGACCGCGAAAACGAGAAGTTAATGAAATGAGCAAAGTGGAATCTAAGGGAGAGAAACTCACAAGTAGAGCCAGCACTTGTCTCCGATACGAGGAGGAAGAACACCACGGATTCCGACACCGATAACATGAGTCGAAGAGTAAACGAGCTTCCTCGAGGTATCGCGAAGGTTTTCAGCTTCGTCGGTGATTTCGCAGATTTGGTCGAGGGGCATAGTCGAGATCATGGTGCGGTAGGAGACAGTCGTGCCGTCGGAGAGGTGAGCAATCTTCTTGGTACCTTCGATGCGCTTGACGGTCGTGCCGAATTGGAATCGCTCTTGGGGAATCGTCTTTGCGACAGCCTTCCAGATTCCTCCGGTACCATCACGAGCAGGGAATCGGAAAGTAGCGTTGGGACCCCTATACGATGAGATTGCTTAGTGTATTTCGATAGAAGCGCTAGAGAAGAAGAACTCACCAGTTACCGGCAGTCTTCTTGTTGAGAACATTCGAGACGACGAGCTTGAGCGAAGGAGCAGCGACACGTT